>NW_006159602.1:5156670-5205186 GCF_000334495.1 Tupaia belangeri chinensis | reverse complement strand
GACAAATCAAGCCACCAGGTCTGGGACTCAAACTGCGGTCAGCCATGTAGGAGTCCAGCACCTTAACTACCATGCCACCTGTTGGCTTCTATTGTGTAAACTCCTTACAGTAGTTAATCAAGAATCAGTAGAGGGAGTAGCCGTTAGGGGAGCCAGAGCTGCCGATTAAGCCTGATCAAGATGACAACCTCCCAAAAGCACCGAGACTTTGTGGCAGAGCCCATGGGGGAAAAGCCAGTGGGGAGCCTGGCTGGGATTGGTGAAGTCTTGGGCAAGAAGCTGGAGGAGAGGGGCTTTGACAAGGCCTATGTGGTCCTTGGCCAGTTTCTGGTGCTAAAGAAGGATGAAGACCTCTTCCAGGAATTTCTGAAGGACACTTGTGGCACCAATGCCAAGCAGTCCCCGGATTGCGTTGGGCATCTTCGAGAGTGGTGCGATGCCTTCTTGTGATGCACTCTAGGGAACGCTAAATCCCCAGCCCCAGCACTGAGTCTCCAGAGTTTACAGCTGAGTGGGGACTCCCCCTGTCCTCTGCAAAGGAAAAGATTGCTATTGTCATCCCCACCTCTGACGTACTGCAGGGTCTTTTGGGAATCTATCCCATCACCATTGCAATTTTTTTGTAATCCTTGATCTCACATGCATCTCCCTTCCTTCTCCTTCCCCTGCCAGGTCCGTGGCGACAATTACCAGCTTTCCTGAGAGGATTACTGATCCCTTCCCTCACCCCCACCCTCATTTCTGGTCTGTCTGATGCCGTTTGGCTTCTTTTTTGATGAATCAGTCACTGTCCTTATAAAGGTTTCTAGATCAATAAAATCAGTGGCCTTCATGAAAAAAAAAAAAAAAAGAATCAATAGAGGAGGCCAGATGGTGGCATGGCAGTAGAACGTTGTGCTCTGTGAGGCAATTCCATGTGGAAAGGTTCCTGGTTCAAGCCCGGTTATCTGCCTGAGCATGTTGGCCACATGTTTCCCCATGATGTGGAGCTATAGCTAAAGGGGTGGATTGGGGCATCAGAAATTTGTTGGAGGTGCTGCCCTTCGGTCTCACTCATGGAAGAAAGAAATAAATCTTCAAAAAAAAAAAAATCAGTAGAACCTTCTGCAGCAATGGATCTGTTCTATGTCTGCACTGTCCAGCACAGTAGCCACCAGCACAGGTGGTTACTGAGCACTTGAAATATGGCTAGTGTGACTAAGTTTTGTATTTAGTGTTAATTTAAATTGGAATAGTGGAAGAGAGTACAGAGGTTTGCAGAGCTTGAAGCCCTTCACTCACAGTAAGAGATAGACAGGTTCAGAGAGCAGGGATTGCAGAGAACTATAACATGGTTCCCTAACTCTCTGGGTCCCACCAAAGAATGGAGTTAGTGAATGGGTACCCCTCTCTCAAGCCTAGTGAAATAAACTCTGTTTAGAAATCTGAAGGATGAGAAAGGGGCTGGCTAGCTGCTAACATGTACATAAAAGTTTTTGGGGTATATGACAGTCTGAATGTTTTCTAAGATGTGTGTGCACCTATGCACACATGCTTGTGTATGTGTGTGTGTGTTTGTGTGTGTGTGTGTCTGTGAGAGAGAGAGAGGGGTGTTTCTCTACCCCAATGTTTTCTGATGGAGCTTCCTGAGGGAGGATCAAGGCCTTGCAGGGAAACTCTGAATATAGTACGAGGCTTCCCAGGGCCATAGAAAGAGAATAGGATTAGACAGATTGGAGGCTTCCTCAAGTTGAGGCAGTAACAAGCCAATGATGTGTGGGAAATGTCTAAAAAAAACTATGTAAAGTTACCCATAAAACAGAGTCAGCCTCAAACATTTGCCAGGACTAAAGTCTTTAAGGCCATCTTGGGTCTGTCAGGGAGAAGTTTTCTTTCTTGCTTACATGCTTTTCTCTTAACTACTCCCCTCTCTCCATAAGAGGTCAGACTTCAAACTAAATTAGCTTTCTAAAAACCCAATTTATTGTCCTAGTTTTTCTGTACTGCTGTACACCCAGTGAAAACTTCCCCATGGCATTTGGGAAGCTCTTGTCTAGACCTGTGCTGCTTTAAGTGTGGTTCGTGTGTTGATGCAAGGCTGTGGTGTTTCTTACCAATTTATGAGCTAAGTGCAGAAATTGATGGTAAGAATTTAGATGTAGATTTATTTATCTCTATCTTTTATGTATTTCATGACATCATTTTGTAAACCTCAAATACACACAACAAAACATAGTTTATAAAAGTGAAAAAAAGAATTTAGAAACTTTATAGAGTTTAGAAATTTGACAGAGTAATTTTATGTCTGTTGAGTGTAATAATTAAAAATTGGGGGGCTTGCATTTTGTATATTTTTATTTCTTCTTTCTAAATTTAAATAAACTTTTAATTTTAGAGCAATTTTAGATTTAGAAAAATTATGTGGTAGTAGAGTGTCTCGCGTCTCCCCACACCGTTTCTCTGAGTAACAACTTATTTTAGTGTGATACGTTATAGTTACTGGACTAATCTCGATGTATTATAATAATTCCATTATTTATTCTAATTTCTATAGTTTTTATCTCATGTCATTTTTTGTGTTCCAGAATAGTAGCTAGGACATTTAATTGTGTTTCCTCAGGATCCTCTTGGGCATGACAATTTTTCAGATTTTCCTTGTTTTTAGTAGTCTTGACAGTTTTGAGTATTGGTCAGATATTTTGTAGAATGTCCTACAATTGAAATAGTGCCTGGTGGGGCCAGCAGATGGTGTGGTGGTTAAGGGCACTGAACTCTCACATGGCTGACCATGGTTTGAGTCCTGGACCTGGTGGCTTGCTCTCTCACTTTCTCTTTCTCTTTCTTTTTCTCTTTCTTGCCCTCATTCTGTCCCTCTCTGGTCAAATTAAAATAATAAATAAATAAATACATTTCAATAAAATAATTATTTAAAAAATAATAGTACTTGATATTTTTTCTCATGATTAGCATGCCTTATTTTTTAGCATAGTAATTCAGTTTTATTGTATTTTAATGAAAGTATCAATTTGCAACAGATTAGGAAAAAACTGGCTGGTTATCACAGGTAGTTTGAGAAGCACTGTTCTGTATCCCTATTGATCCAACCCTAGCATTTTAAACTCTCAAACAAGTTTTCCTAATAAAATCATTAGTTTTTCTTTAGATACAGTTCTGTTTTCTGAAAGCATTAGGCATGGGGTTTCTAAGTATTAGGCATGGGTTTCTTTTGAATCTTCGAGAAAAGGAAAATTATCTTTTAAAAGATTCTCTTTTTGGCTATTATGTACAGGCAAATTCTTTTTTAAAAAGAATTATTTATTTGATTTTACTTACTAATTTAAAAGAAAAATTGCTATAAGGTACATATACTCACCAGAAAGAGATATAAAGAGAGAGGGAAAGTGAGAAAGCAACCAGGTCTAGGCCTTGAACCTCAGTCAGCCATATGAGAATCTAGTACCTTAACCACCATGCCACCTACCACCCCATGTATAAGTAAATTATTGATGTCTTATCCTCATCATCTGAAAGAACACCCAGCTAAACTCTCAACTATGAAAAAAGGTATATTGCATCCGAGTCAAGATCTTTATTCACTAGGCTTATTAAGAGTTAAAACAAGGGACCAGCAGTTGGTGTAATGGCTGTGTTGCTGGACTCCCGTGTAGTCGACTGTGGTTTGAGTTCTGGACCTGGTGGCTTAGACTCAGGTTGGGTGCATGTGCGTGTGTGCCCAAGATCCTGAGAGGAGACTGGAGGAGAAGGGATTGCGGCGTGGCCATCCCCCCAGAGGGGGGATTTCTCACTTTCTGTCTCTGTCTTTCTTGTCTGGCGAGTGCACATGCCCTACAGCAAAAACCTCTCAAAAAAAAAAAGATTTAAGTCAAAAGTACTACAAGTATCACATAAACCAGAACACAGCCATGGTGACTATTCACTACATTCTGGTTTGTTTTGTTTGGTTGCCAAGGGGTTTTTGTTTTTCTGTTTTCTTTCTTAATTTCATTATAGCAAGTATCTTGAGCATTGAGAGCCAAAGTTTTTCTTTATATCATATTCCTCAGTATGTTATCACTTCATATTCTTTTTTAAAAAATCTCTCCTTTGATATACTTATTGTGAGGATATAGAGAGTCCTCTACATCTTGTTTCTTTTGGGATTTTGTCTTTGATCCTTGTGTCCAGAAACCTTGCTACAACGAGCCTGCTTAGGGCTTTGATGATGAAAGCTTCTCTCGGTATGTGTTTCCTCTCTCGAATTTGATGCTTCCAGTTGCAAGCTTTGTGTTAAACAGTGTACACAAACCATTGGGAGCCACTTCCTTTGGTTGTTTTTGTAATTCATGAAAGTATAGCCAATATTTTTCTTTACTGACTGGCAGAGCCTTTATTTTTGCTTTAGAGCTCTTTTGTTTTCTTTAGAAGCTTTTGACTTCATTTTGAAAAGCTAGTTCTAATGTTGTGCCTCACTTAGGATAGACAACACGAGGTTAAATTCCTTTTTGTTGATCAGCCAATAAGTCAGCTGAGTAGCTGTGAACGTTTTTCAACAAGTTTACCTTAAGGCTGTTCGATCTTACTTTAAAATTGTTGCAAGGCCGCACTGACTCTGGATCTCTACGTAGCGATTGCCAACATAGAAGCCTAAAGAAAGGTGCACGTGAGACTGTCTTTTCATTCATTCAAGGATTTCCATGGGCAAGATGCCGCATTGCTGTGCTTGCCTGAAAGGTACTTGCTCCTATTTATTGTGTGAAAGGCAGAATGTATATACACACACGTACACCCACACACACACCTATCTGCATATATCTAATTATATCTATTAATATATAATTAGAATTTAATACAAAATTATTCCCACATGCACATATTCATATATATATCTTATATATGTATATCTTAAACTTTTTAAAACTTTTTAAAAAAGATTTATGTATTTTATTTATTCATTCATTTATTCCAATCTGACCAGGGCAGAGGGAGTGAGAAAGTAAGCCACCAGGTCCCGGACTCAAATCGTGGTCAGCTGTGTGGAAATGTTTAGCTCCTTAACCACCTGCTGGTCCTATCTTAAATTTTTTTGGGGGGGTGGGGCCAGGCTTTTGTTATACGGCACATGTGTTTGCCAGAAAGACAGAAAGAGACAGAGAGACAGAAAGCAAGAAATCACCCCCCCCCCAGGGGGATGGTGACTGCAATTCCTTCTTTATTCTTCTCTCAGGATCTTGGGCATGCACACACACGTGCCTAGCGTGAATTTAAGCCACTGGGTCTGGGACTTGAACCTCAGTTATCTACATGGGAGTCCAGAAACATAGCCATTATGCCAACTGCTGGTCCCTTAAACGTTTCTTGGGGCCAGCAGGTGGTGTGGTGGTGTGGATTTCCACATGGCCAACCATGGTTTGTGTCCCACACCTGGCAGCTTGAAAATTATGCCAGTTACGTGTCTATGTGTGTGTTAAAAATCCTAAGAGGAGAATGGAGAAGAAGGGATTGTGTCAAGGCAATCCCTCTTGGGGTGTGTGTGTGTGTTATTTCTCACTTTCCCTCTGTCTGTCTCTCTCTGGCAAGTGCACATGCCCTATGGCTAAAACCTAAAATAAAAAAAAAAGTTTAAGTTTCTTTCTTTCCTTCCTTGTTTCCTTCCTTCTTTGCTTTCTTCCTTCCTTCTCGCCTTTTATGAGCTGAAGAGAGCAAGAGAGTGAGCAAGAGAGAAACTGTATCCCCAACCGGGTCTTCATGCCACGATCCAGCCCCAGCTTCTGCCAGCCATGTATCAACACATACATGCCCAGCATGTTTAGGAAGGTCTCTGGGTCTGAATCCAGAACCTTCCCATGAGTCAGCCTTACAGAGCACTGTGTTACCACTGGGCCACTGTCTAGCCCCAAAGGAATGTTATTAAATATCCTGCCAGAGCTCATTTTCCCTAAATAAATTGCCTCGGGAGCCATTTATTTCCTTGCTACAGTTTTGAGTGTATTCATCCCTGATTTGGAACTCTACGTTTCAGATATCTGTTGTGGCTGATTTATTTCCTTCCCTTTTTCCTTTTAAATACCTCAAGAAAAGACAAATGATACATTCTCTTTCAGGTCTAACCAAATGGGATTTTTGCTACAGAGTCATTTCCTTGTTCATTTGTCCATTCGACCCCACATTTGTTTACAAATTCAACAAACATGTGGAGAGAACCTATTGTACTATAGAACAAAGTTAGGGTTAGATATTAGAGACACAGTGGTGAAGACAGACAAGATCCTTGATCTTAAGAAACTTTGGTTTAGTGGGAAAGAAACATGTTACATACATACACACATACATAATTAAAAAGGAAATTGGGACTCATGTTGTGAAGAGTAAGTACAACCACAATGACCTTAGCTTTAGTATTGGAGGTTGAGGGGAGCAAAAGACTTCTTTAGGGAAGTGACTATTAGAGTAGGAATTGAGGAGTAAGAGGAGTTGACTAGGTGAGGTAGAGAGAGAGAGAGCGCGTTCTAAAATGAACATATATGCTGGGTGAATTTGACTCTCTGCTTTTTTTTTTTTTTTACCCTGGAAGAATTTACTCCTTCAAATAATATTGAGAACCTATTATGTGATGGGCAGAGATAAAAACCCGTATTGGGAGGAATTTTGTGTTAAATACTACTTAATGATATAGGAAAATAGTTTCCCTTATGATGCTGAGATCATTTCTGCCTCTAGAACTCATTCTTCCTCTTTATTTTGGTAATTGATTATGAAAATGCCTAAATGAAATCATAATAGAGGGATGGATGATGAAGATTTGTAGAAAAAAAAATCTTGGGTTTATCATTATTTTTTCTGGGTTCCAGTTTGTCGTTATGATAAACTAGACTAGATGTGCAGGTTTTCTGCCATGGTTTGTATCGTTCCCTCCCACTAAGTTCATGTGTTGAGATTTGGTTGTGACGCTATTAGAAGGAAACTTACTACCTTTATGGTGTCAACAGGCGAAGCCTTTGGGAGTGATTAGGGGAGGGCCCCTATGGTAGACTCCTGTGGGTTTATAAGGAGAGGGAACTTGGTAGACAGACTCTTAAGGACAGAAGATGCTCTGCTGTCATCCTCTGATATGATACCTTCAGACTCTGCTAGACCTTCGCCAGAACTACCCCTAGACCTTGAACCTCCAAACTGTGAGTTCAGTAAATCTCTATTTTCTTCAGGTATCCAGACTTACATTTTTCTCTGTTATCAGCAACAGAATGGACTAGCTTTACGTTTCAGTCAATACTATTTGCCTGTGAGAAAGAATCCTGGCAGCATTATTGCTTAAAATATTTTACATGAAGAATTACTGCGATGAGTATAGTTTTGAATTATATGAAGATGCTTGCAAAATCTTATGTTAACTTGACTGTCAGTGCATTTCTTATGTGTACTTATAGCTGCTTTAATTCACCAAAGGTACTACTGCTTGGAAACTCATACTTAAGGAGCACTAATCAAGTATATATTCAGGCAAATGTAATCTGTTATGTAGTTAATTACGTATATAAATTTCTTTTTGAATCTGTTGCTGTTTAAGCCTTGAGATTTAAAACTGCTATTTGGAGCTGGAAAGCAAAATTTAGTGCCAGGCATTGGTTTATTTTTTTTTTCTTCCTGCTTAGTTGAACAAAATTATAAAATACTAAGATTTCAGCTTTAGTCATACCATTATAAAATGTCACAGTTTTTTACATACTCCTTCGTGTGTGCACACACATATATTGTGTGGAGAGATATGCAAAAATTGTTAAATGTATTACCGTTTGGGCCAGAAATGAAGCCCCCAGTGATAGACTAAGAGCATTGCAGCATCTTGCCAATTTTAAGACTGTTTCCATTCCTTTACTGATTTTCTGCTGAAGCGGGAGCCATTTTTATTGCTCTGTATAGATGGCATTAGCCCAGCTGTTCTCGCATCAAATTAACTAATGGAGATTTCGAATGAGTCACGATCTCATCCAAGGAGTAATTTTGGTGAGAGGATGACTCAGCTGAACACTCTGGCTTGTCTTTCTCCAAAGAGAGTATTAGTGTTAGTGTCCTGCCCACATTTCTGTGATGTGCCCGGTGGACCACCACCTGCCACAGGGTCAAGTAGGTTTCCCTATTCATTCTGAAGACAACACAGAGAGGAAAACTTCTAGGATAGGCATGTATTTGGAGGAGAAAATAAACCTAATAACTGTTTAGGTGGGAAATGAGTTTAGAGGCTGATATGTCAGGATTGAAGTTCTGTTTTGGCATGCATAGCCGAGATCCTGACAGGATGGGATTCTGGGAAAAGCAGGTCACAGCACGATGAGAACCTGTTGAGGTGCTTCTCTCTCTCTCATGTATGTACATACTCCCTATCATGAATTTAAAAAATAGAAATATTACCAGGAACCAGAAGTTAGAGTAATGGCTAAGCCGCTGGACTCCCACATAGTCGACCACGGTTCACGTCCCGGACCCGGTGGCTTAAAACTCATGCTGGGCGTGTGTGCGTGCATAACCAAGATCCTGAGAGGAGAATGGAGGAGAAGGGATTGCGGTGTGACCATCCCCCCTGGGGGGTGATTTCTTGCTTTCTGTCTCTATGTTTCTCTCTGTCTGTCTGGCAAGCGCACGTGCCCTCTAGCGAAAATCTATCCAAAAAAAAAGAAATATTACCATTTTCATCAGTTATTTGATATATAACTTTAGTTTTCCTGCTTGAAAATGAATAATTCTGTAACCCACACAAATAGACCTTGTTGAATTACCCTAGACTTTCTTTTCTTTTTATTTTTTTTCTATAGTGTGCATACACTTGCTGGAGAGACAGAAAGAGACACACAGAGAGAGAGACAGAAAGCAAGGCATACTCCCCTCCCCCGCAGGGGGAGATGGCCAAGTTACAGTCCCTTCACCTCCATTTTCCTCTCAGGATTCTGGGTAAGCACACACATGGACCTGGCGTGAGTTTTGAGCTGCTGGGTCCAGGACTTAAACAGCCATTGGCTATGTGGGAGTCCAGTACCTAAACCACTATACCACCAGGTAGCCCCGCCTCAGGCTTTCTTAAGACCCAGAGCAGCATATTTACACTTCTGGGAAAAAAAAAAAAATGGAGATTTCATTACACAACACACAAGAAAGATTCTTTAAAATTCCTCTTTAACTATCTTTTTACTTTCCTCTGATTTCAGAGCAGTGCCTGCATCAGTTTCCACATGCATTAGTTAGGGTAATGCCAAGGTACTAAAATGCCAAGGTGTTAATAAAGAGTCCCAAAATGCAGTGGCTTAAAAGATTCCCCTCCCCCCGCTTGCTCATTTATAACCTATAAAGTATAAATGACGCTGGGCAGCAGAGCAGCTCTGCTCTCATGAGATTCAGGAAAACTGACTCCTAACATTTTGTTCTGCATTGTGATCACTTGCAGACTCCAAGCAGATCCAGATGGAAGAGGGAAGAGAGTATGCATGAGGCACAGTTCTGTCTCTGTAGACCTAGGCACATAAACACATTATTCACTTCTGCTAACAATCCATTGGTGACAATTTAACCACATGACTACATCTGATAGTTTGCAAACTGGTCACACTCCTTCACTCTCTCCTGTATCCAAGCCCTTTTAATCATAATTTTGCAGCTTCTTTTATTAAGAGTCTATTTCTCTTCCTCTAGAATCTGGTCTGGACTTGTGTTTTGATTTTGCCAGTGGAATGTGGCAGTTCTGAGCCTAGATTTTAACAGGGCTTCTCCTTTTTCTCTTGGAATCCTACCCAGCTACCACTGTGAATAAGTGAATTAGTCCTGTGAAAAAAGGGCATTAGTCTGCCAGAGGATGAGAGACCTTGTGGATCAGAGATGAGCCATCTCAGCCAAGCCCAGTCCAAATTGATGACCTGTAGTACTGTGAACTAAGTGGGTTGTTGCCATTTGGGTGTCTGAGAAGCAGATACTAAGATAAAGTTAGGTATGCAAAATACCTGTGAAAGGAAAAAGGACACAGGATTCAGCTGGAGGCCATCAGAACATCCGTTTCCTGACAGCCCAACAAGGAATTCCAAAGCAAAGTTTGTCCTTTGAACCCATGGCTAGGTTTATGGCTGAGGCACCTATGAGGAAAGACAGATTAGCAAGAGAAAAGCATACAGGCTTATTTAATGTAAGTTTCCTAGGAGGCAGGAAACTTTGGAAAATGAAGATCTAAAGAAACAGGGAAACCTGTTTGTTTTTCTTATGAGATGGGGGTAAGGAAGTAAAGGGAGTGTAGAGATGGAGGAGGAGGGAGAGAGAGAGACAGGAATTTTGATAGGATCTCACTGTAGGGATCTTTAGCCCCAGTCTCCTAGTTAACCAGGATTATAGGTGCATGCCACAGCAACTTGCCTGTTCACTACTATGTGGCCCAGCCTTGTACAGTGGTGCCCTATCGTTTGTGCCACTGTGGCTGGGCCATGAACTTGTATATATTTATGCTAAGTTTGGTGAAGTGGATGATTACGGGAGAAGTGTGATCTGGCAAAGGGGATTATGATCTAATGATAATAAACTGGGAAGATCTTAGCAAGGATTGTTTGCTCACATTCCTCTGTGTTCCATGTCTGAAGATAATGACATTCCTTTCTTTTAGGTATAGGGAGGATATCTCTTAAAGGGGGATCTTGTGACCTGCTTCAGAAGAATGCCAGAGAATTCTTTCATGGAATGCTTCATGCTAGAAGGGCCAGAGAATGTCAGAAAGACCTTCCAGCTTCTGCTGTTTTCTCAAATGCCAGGGTGCCTGTTTGGGGATACTATATTATGAGTCCCATGAAGAAGTCCTGCATTGAACAGAAATAGCAAGGCCTTGGTACCACTGCCTTGCCTACTCATTGTCTAGGGTCTACCCTGAAATAGCATGACCTCAGTTAGAAAGCTGTCAGTTAACTACCCTTCTTGCTGCCCAGCAGTGAGTCCTCTCTTAAAGAGAGGTCTGAGTGGTACATCTTCATGTCGGCCACATTATTATTTTAAGCCAACAAGTGTTAGAGTAATTTGTTACGCAGCTAAAACTAACTGATGCATATAACTGTAAGGGAGACTGGGAAAGTACCACTGAGCTGAGCAGGCTTTTTCATTTTTATTTTCTAAAAATTATATAGTTATGTATTATTTATTTATTCTATGAACAAGAGAGACAGACAGAGGAAAAGAGTGAGAGAGACAGCATCCCAACAGAATCCTGATGCCAGAATCCATCCTCAGCCTCAGCCTTTGGAATCACTTGGAAATAAAAATAATGATGTTCAGCAGCTTCCCAGCAAAATTTGGACAGTAGCTGTTGGAAACCACAGGGGCAGTATCTTTAGCAGCAATGTCCAGTGTCTCGTGTCAACGGTGGGTGCAGGCTGGCTGTGCCCAGTGGCAGCACCCCTGGTATCTTCCCTGCACCAATCTAGTATTGTTCCTGGCTGGCTTCATGGAATCCCAAAGATCCCATCAGATGTCTGGTATTTCTTCAGTACATTGTATCTCCTGCTTAAATCAGACAAAGTAGTTTTCTCTACTTGTGACTTTTCAGTTTCAGCCTGTACTAGCGGAAAGCAGGAAACATTTTCTTCCACTTTGGTCAAATTCTTACATCTCGAGATGTTGTAGAAAGAAAAATGAGCTTACATGAGAATCTGACAAGTATTTTTCTACTTCGGCCCAGATTGCTTGAGTTTGATGTGGCCTGTTACTTGCTATATGACCTTGGGCAAGTCTCAGATTCTAAAAGTCTCTGAAGTATCCCTTACATAGATGCACCTTGAGTTGTTGTGAGGCATGAGCGTGATAGCACATGTGAAAGTGATCTTTAAAGTACTTTACAAGCATTAAGTTATTTTTAAACATTAAAAAAAAAATCTACCAAGCTCTTGCTCCAAACGTGATACACTAATTCCCCCCTTTGGGACAGTTTGGTTAGTAATTAAAGTCAGTTTACGATCTTGAACACATTCTTCACATCATTTGAGTTGGTTCCAACTTGTTTGTATAATTAATTGGTGGCATTTACTGCTCCAAATATACCTTCGTGAATTTTTTTCAAGCCATGTAAGCAGTAGGAATTACTTATCTTAATAAGCGACAAAGATATTTTTGTTAATTTGTGAAAAAAAAAGTTTTATCACTTGGGATCTATGGGTTTTGACCAATGATGACATGTCTCCACCATCGTCATGTCATACAGAATAGTTTCACTGCCCTAAAGACCCTCTCTGTTCTGGTTGTACATCCCTCTCTCTCCCCAGCCCTGGGCAATCAGTTGTCGTTTCACTGCCTCCATGGTCTTCCTCTCCAGAACATCAGATAGTTGGAATCACGTTGTATGTAGTCTTTCCAGATCGGCTTCTTTCACGTAGTCATATGTGTTAAGTTTCCCCCGTACCTTCTCATGGCTTGATAGATCACTTCATTTCAGTGCTGTATTATATTTTCTTGTCTGGGTGAACCAGTTTATTTATTCACACATCTACTGATGGGCATCTTGGTTGAATCCAAGTTTTGCCAATTATGAATAAAGTTTCTATAAATGCCCAAGTGTAAGTTTTTGTATGGACCTAAGTTTTGCATTGTTTTAGTTTGCTATAGGGAGTGTGTGCTCTCCAGAAAGAGACAGAGCCCAGGGGAGGTAGCCCTGCCACAATCCCTTCTCTTCCATTCTCTTCTTAGGATTTTGCGTTCACATGCACAGCCTGCAGCATGGTTTTCAATCCACTGGGTCCAGGATTCGAACCATGCAGTCAGCAATGTAGGATCCAACTGCTTTAAACACCATACTACATACTGGTCCTAGGACTAAGTTTTTAATTTACTTGTGTAAGTAACATGGAATTTGATTGCTGGGTCATATCAAGATTATGTTTATTTATTTTAAAAACTGCCAAACTTACAAAGTGCTCAACTATTTTGTGACCCCACCAGGAATGGATCGAGAGTTCTCGTCACACCTATTACCAGCTCTAGGTGTCATCAGTGTTTGAGATTTTGGCCATTTGTTTTTCAGGTGTGTAGTGGTGTCTCCTTGTTTCAGTCTGCAATTCTCTAATGTCATTTGATGTTGCATCTTGTCATATCCCTACCGGCCACCTGTAGATATTGGGTGAGGTGTCTATTCAAGTCTCTTGCTAATTTTTAAATCAGTTGTTCATTTTTTTATCTTTGAGTGTTAAGAGTTCTTGGTATTTCTTAGATAAGTGTTCTTTATTAGATATGTCTTTTGCAAATATTTTCTCCCAGTTTGTGGCTTGTGTTCTCATTCACTTGCCTTTTTTTTATTTGCAACCTGTGTCTTTTTTACGTAACTGTACAGCTTCTACTTCATTATTTTTTCACCATTCTGAAAGGAGTGCTTGTTTGGTGTCCACGTTCTGGTTTTGGCTATTGTCCTCAGGTTCAGATAACTACTTTTAATAATGCTTATAGACATTTTTTTACCTAGAGTTTTTTGTTTCATTTTTTTAGAGAGCTTTTTTTTGCTACAGAGTGTTTGTGCTTGTTGGAGAGACAGAGGCAGAAAGTGAGAAATCACCCTCTGGGGGGACGGCCACACCACAATTCCTTCTCCATTCTCCTCTCGGGTTTTAGGCATGCATGCACACATACCCAGGGTGAGTTTTAAGCTGCCAGGTCTGGGACTCAAACCACAATTGACTACATGGGAGTCCAGTCACATAACCATTACGCCATCTGCTGGTCCCATCCTAGGGTTTTGAAAGACAAAAAGGACTAGTTGGATTGACTGGATTTACACTATGGAATGCGTGTATGTACCAGTATAGCTAAGATATAAATACATACTATGTAGAGAGCGACAATAGCCTATAGGCATAATTAGACGTAACTCTTTCATTTCTCTTTTCTGCAAAATACGTCTCACTAGCTCAAATGATATATTTTCATCAATTTTCTACCTTGTCCAATAAAATACAAACACTAAGATTACAGGGATTTTGTTCTGTTCACTACCGTGAACCCCAAACAGCATCTGGAAGATATGTGATTTCAATTTATTCACATATGGTGAATAAATTGAGTTTATGCCTCTGTAGTCCTAAATCCTTCTGATATTGGCTGGGGTTAAGGCAACTATGGCTAAAGAAAATGTGTCTGCCTTGGTTCTGGATCATTCTCCTCTCTGCTATCTTCAGACCTGCCTCAGTACCCTGTCCCAAATGATGACTGCATTACTTTCCACTGTTTGGAGCGGAAGCCCTAATTGCAAAGAAGCCTTGGTTCCCGGGGTTGAAATCGCTCAGAGTGCAGACTTAAAGTTCAGAGTACCCAAGAACTATACTTTTATGATCCTCTTTATAATATATGTAGCTCTAATTCTACAGAATCTTTGCTACAGCTGCCAGGAAATGCCCCTAGATGCTGCCATCAAGAGCCTTCTACAAGCTGGAAGAGTTTCAGGAGGAAGAAAATGATGGTCTCTCTTGAGCCGCCTGGGAGACTTTCCATCTCTCTCTGCTCAGGGGACTTCCTCTCTATTGTTACCTTGGCTATTGTAACTGGCAGGGTGAAACATAAAAGACATTACTTTGTAGGGGTTGCCATTTATCCATGCCAGCCATATGACTATGAAAAGTTCACGGAAAGTGGAATTGCTTGACAAATTTATTTGGGTATAAAATTTTGTTGAAATCCAGAGCCAGTCAGTGGTGTGGTGGTGAGCAGCTAGATTCCACATGGCCAACTGTGCAGTTCAAGTCCTGGGCTCATTACCTTGAAAAACACACCAGGCACATGTGGGTGGGCCTCCCAAAATCTTGAGAGTAGAATGGAGGAGAGGAATTACAACACGGCCATCCCCTCTGGAAGGTGTTTTCTCTCTCTTTCTCTTTCTCTCTGTCTCTCTGGTGAGTACACGGGCCTTCAATAACAAAAATTACTCTCCAAAAAACCCTTTTAAAAAAATTCCTGCATAGTTTTTTCATAATTTGTATTTTCTATACACGTTTCGAAGACCTTGTATTATTAAGCATAATGTGCATTTCCAAAAACTTGTTGAAGACCCTGTCAGATGAATTGGGCAGTTGGAGTAGGAAACACCCGGCACTTCCTAATTGATTGATTAGCTCATTAACGTGATTGAGAGTTAACAATGAGGAAATGTGTATCTAAAACACTATATTACGCCAGAGAAGACGTATGAATGGGGACCAGCAGAGGGCATATGGTTACTTCCCCGGAATCCCACATGGTCGACCGTGGTTTAAGTCCCAGACTCAACAGCTTGAAACTCATGCTGGGCGTGTGTGTGTGCATGCCCCAAATGCATAGAGAATAGAGGAGAAAGAATTGTGGTGTGGCCATCACCCCTGGGGGATGATGTCTCACTTTCTGTCTCTCCGTTTCTTTCTGTCTCTCTGGTGAGCACACATGCCCTGTAACAAGTCTCTCTCTCAAAGAAAAAAAGATGTATGAATGGCCAAGAAAAATGTCAAAAGACACTCAACATTATTATTAGGAAAATGGACATCAGAATGAGATACCACTCGATGCTTCATACTCATTAGGCTTGCTTGCTGTCATTAAGAAAAGAAAGTAGGGCTGGCAGGTGGTGTGGTGGTTAAGGTGGCTGGACTCCCACATGGCTGACCGTGGTTGGAGTCCTGGACCTGGCAGCTTGCTTTCTCATCTCTCTCTCTCTGGTCAACTTCAATAAAATGAATAATTATAATGAATAAAATGAAATAATTCTTTTTTTTTTTTTAAAGAAAGTATTGGGTTTTATGTGCAGGCATTGGAAACTTTGCATATTATTGAAGGGAATGTAAAATGGTAAAGCTGTTATGGAAAAGAGCATTCTTCAAAAAATTAAACATACAATTATTATACAATCCAGGAATTCTATTTCTGGGAATATACCCAAAGAAACTGATGGCAGGAATGTAAATAGATATTTGTATATGAATGTTCATAACACATTATTTACAGTAGCTAAAAGGTGTGATCGATCCAAGAGAATGGATAAACAAAAGGTAGTATGTATATACCATGGAATATTGTTCCTCTTGAAAAAGGAATACAATTCTGATACATGCTGCAACATGGATGAATTCTGAACACACTAGGCTCAGTAAGGTAAGCCATTTCCAAAGGACAGATGCTGTGTGATTCCACTTAGACAAGGACCTAGAACATCAAATGTCGTTCTTCATTGGATCAGAAAGTAGAATAGTGCTTGCCAAAAGCCGGGAGCAGAAAACGATGAGGAGGTATGGTTTAGTATGTACAGAGCTACAGGGTTTTTTTTTTTTTTTTTTTTCTTTTCTGGAAAAAAAATGTAAATGAAAAATAAATAATATTAGTAAACATTTATAGCATGCTTACTGTTTGAAAAGTCCTTTTAAAATAATTGTCAGAGGGTATGTACGCTTGCCAGCAAGAGACAGAGAAACAGAGAGGCAAAGAGAGGGAGAGGGAAAAGCATCACCCCACCCGCCAATCTCCCCCAGCATGGGGCATGATCACGCTGCAATCTTGTCTCCATTTCTCCATCCTGTTTGAATTTGGGGCATGCAAACACATCCAGCATGTTTTTCGAGCCAATGTGTCTGGGATTCAAACTGCTGTTGGCCATGTGGGCTCCAACTCCTTAACCACTAGACTATGGGGACAGTCCTGAAGGCATTTCTCAAAGCACATTGTATATGGTCATTCTCCCAACATCTATAGTAAGGCAGGTCCCACTTTCATCTCCAATTTATAGCCAAGGAAAAGGAAGCAGAGCAGGGCCACCAGCAGGTGGTGCAAAAGTATTAAGGCAGTGGACTCCCACATGGCCCACAGCGGTTTGAGTCCCAGACATAGCAACTTGAAACTTATGCAGGGCCTGTGTGCATGCATGCCCAAAATCTTGAGGGGAAAATGGAGGAGACAGGATTGTGGCATGGCCACCCTCCTGGTGGGGGATACGGGGGATTTTTCACTTTCTGTCTCTCTGGTGAGTGTACATAAAATCTATTAAAAAAAAAAAAAAAAAAGAAAAAAAAAAAAAAAAGTACATAAAATCTATTAAAAAAAAAAAAAAAAGGAAGCAGAGAAAAGTCAAGTAACTTGCCAGGAGTCACACAGAAGCCAAATCAAGCCCAGGCTGACTAGAGACCATGTCCTTAATCACTGCAGCACACTGCCTCTCCGATCCTGGTAGAGGCCTCAGTATGAAAATACACCTCCACCCCATAATGCAATTAGAACCACTGACTGAATGGGCTCTGTTGCTGCTGCAGCTGTTCTGTTGTCTTATTTGACAAGCTCTGATCTTTGAGAAGGCCAAGGTGTTTGAGCAGTCAGGCACAAATTATTCTTTTTTCTTTTCTTTTATTTTTTTTAAGGGAAATTTTTGCTATAGGCCACATGCACTCACCAGAGAGACCGAGACAGAAAGCGAGAAATCACCCTCCATGACCATGTCGCAATCCCTTCTCCTCCATTCTCCTCTCAGGATTTTGTGCATGCACACACACATGCCCAGCATGAGTTTTAAGCCGCCAGGTTTGGGACTTGAACCACAGTCTACTAAGTGGGAATCCAGCGACATAACCATTACACCATCTGCTGGTCCCAAGACATAGATGATTTCTAAGCTGTTCTGTGATTGGACTTGCACATTGTTTGTTAAACAGCAGGGTGCATCTTGCACAGGGATCCTCTGGAATAGGCCAGCTTTTGAAATCATACCATGAGCACTTTATTTTGTCTTGGTTGGCACACAGGAAACGGAGCAAGCAGAAGCCAGCTGATTTCCAGAGAGACAGAAAACTTGAAAACCACCACTGAGAGTCATTGATTCCTTCCATTCTCTGGCATTCCCTCCTTAAAGTACACAGAGTGAGCACTGACCTGCCGTTCCAGCACTCAGACATGTGCAGTCCAGTAGGAGAGTGGCATAGGAGTTGGGATATCCCCTGGAGATGACCCAGGCGGAGTTATGGTCTTTGCTGTGCTCCATGATGATTTCGGTGTCTCTTATCCCTGTCAAAGAGGAAAACTTTGTCCAACCATCATGTTAAAAGTTACTTTACCTCGTGCAAGCCATTATCTGTGCAACTTCTCGATTTTTGTCGTAAGACTAGTAAGAGCTGACATTAGCTGAGAGCTTACTACATCCCAGGCTTTGTACTAAGCACTTTTTACATGTATTTTCTTGCATTTCAACTTCACAACAACCCTCTAATGGGGGTACATTTTTTAAAGGTGGGGAGACCCAAGTTCACACACCTATAAAGACCCCAGATTCAAATTTTGGTCTTTGTAATCTGTTACCTGCACTATTAACTATGTTACACTTCTTGTTATAAAAGAAAAAAATCATTTACATTTGCTCATAAAGGGAAAAAGACGTAAGATTCTATCAGTTTGGGTGGTATAAAGGCTGTTTTGTAGGTCAAAGCAGTAAAATATTGGCAATTTCACAGAATTCCATCTAGTAATTTATAACTGAGCAAATGATGCCTTTTCTTTCATGCTCTGAGCTTGGTAATGGGACCCACACACGAAACTCTGAATTGCTGTTGAGTTTTGGAATCATCCTGAAAACAAAGGTGTCCCTTGGTAGCTGAGTTGGAACCTTGGGGTCAGCTTCCTCCGTGCAGACTTGATAGAAAAGGAAGTCCCAGGGAAGAGCAGGACTACTGAGCCAACCTCCGCTTTCTGTTGGCCACATTTAGACCAAGAAAATGGACTGTCCTCACTGTCCTTTGGGGAGTGATGGGACCTGACTGAGAAGAGATGAAAAAGTACAGAATTATTTTTTAAAGAGTTGTTTTGACTTTATTTATTGATTTTAATTTGATCAGAGAGGGGCCCAATGAGAGGAGAGAGAGAAAGTGAGAAAGCAAGCACCAGGTTTGGGGCTCAAACCACAGTCAGCCATGTGGGAGTCCAGCACCCATAGCCACTATGCCACCTGCCGGTACTGAAAAAGTACAGGTTTTTGTGTCTCTCTTCTCCAAATAGTAAATCTTTACAATCATCAAAGTATAAAAAGTTGCCTCTAAATATATCTTTAGTTTATTATCCTATAGTGGCAATTACGTAAATATACACATACTCTGTGTGTGTGTGTGTATATATATAAATATGTATATATACACATATGTGTATATGTATGTGTGTATATATATGCGTGTGTGTATGTGTAGTTTAGTTAATGTTTTTGAAAATAGATTCATTTGTTTTAATTGCCAGAGGTTACATGCACTTGCCAGAGTGAGAATGAGAAACAGAGAAAAAGGAGAAAGCATTCTTTAATGGGGCTCAGTCATAAGGCCACTCGCTCTCCTCCACCTTTCCATCCTTCCAGGATTCTGGGCATGCACTCACGTACCTACCAGGGATGGGACTCGAACTATAGATGGCCATGGAAGATCCACCTCTCTTAACCAAAGAGCTGGCCCAGTTGAGTTGATGTTGACTAAGGGAAATTTTCTTCCTTTCAAAACAGTGTATTTCTACCTTCCTTTATAATGATTAAAAAATTGGAGTTTTTTTTTTTTTTTTAAAGGAAAGACATTCCAACTCATGTTATAAGATGGATGAACCTTGGAGATATTATATTCAGTGAAGTAAGCCAGTTACAGGAAGACAACACTGGATGATTTCCAGTGTGTGAGCAATCTGGAGTAGTCAGACTCATAGAAAGTACAGCGGGGGTTGCCAGAGGGTAGGGGTGAGCAAGGGCAGGGGAAGTTGGAGAGTTGTTTTTAATGAGTAGGTTTCAGTTTTGCGAGGAGAAAAAGTTTTGGAGATTGGTTACACAACAATAGGAATATACTTAACACTGTGACTGTTCACTTAAAAGTGGTTAAGGTGGTGTATTTTATGTTATGTGGACTTCACAATTTTTAAAAAAGGTTAAACTTGTTAACAAATCTAGCTTTAAGAAGACTTATTATTACATGAAAGAGATACATGCGATCTATGGAAATTAGTTTAGAATTCAAAGGCAAATGTGAAGACCTAAGACAGGGCTTTATTCTTCCTTCTAAACAACTTGTATTTGAGAGCTCTGTAGCTCTCTGAGTAGAAAAAAACTAATGACATTTTTTTTTCATTAAATGCAAGATTTACTACATTGTACCTGGAAGCATCCACAGGATTTGAATGCCTTAGTTGCATGCTTCTTCCAGAACAAATAAATATGTAGCTTTAAAAATATATACTGATAGTGGATTATATTTGACAGTAAAAAGATGTAAGGCAGAATGTGTACTGTTAGATAGTTTTCAAAGCACAGCAACTCTGAATGCAAGACATTTTATCTTTTCTACCAGACTCAAACACCTAATGAGTAGTTCCCAAGAAAATCGGGACCAGATTTCTGTCTCCTATTAGCGTTAGCACTGCTAACTCGAAGTGCCTCCAAGATAGCTACTCTTTATTTTTATGTTGTGCTTAAAATGAGGAAGCATCAAAAATATGTTAAATAACTGTTTGTTTGGAGGAATTTTGAAGTACTAGGTGAATAAATGCAGGTGTAAAGGGTAAAAGTTTAAAAGAAACGACAAGTTTTCCTATTTTTATTTTAAAATTTGCTAGAAGGCATGTGTACTCATTGGAGAGAGAGAGAGGGAGAGAGAGAGAGAGAGAGAGACAGAGACAAAGTGAGAAAGCCCCCCTTCCCCCAAGGAGGATGATCACACTGCAATCCCTTCCTGCCACTTTAACCACCACACCACGGCTGGCCCAAGAATAAGGTAATGAGGATGTGCTAGGAGTGAGGTGATCAGAAAGGCAAATGTAATGAATAAAAGAAGATGTTATTTGTGATTCAGAAGGTTCGGGGTCAAAGAATCTAAATAAAGTCTTAAAAACCTTCAGGATCAGGGCTGGCAGGTGGTGTGGTGGTTAAAGGCGCTGGATATTCACGTGGCTGATTGTGGTTTGAGTCCTGGACCTGGGGGCTTGGTTTTTCTTTTCCCTTTCGCTCTCCCTCTCTGTTACTCTCTGGTCAAAGTGAAGAGGAATAATAATAACAAATGGAAATAAATAAATAAATAAGTAAGTAATTCTTAAAAAAAAAAGAAAAAAAAGAAGCCTTCAAGATACAGACCAGTGGTTGGCATAATGGTTACACATTGCTGACTCCCACGTAGTCGACCATGGTTTGAATCCCAGACCGGGTAGCTTAAAACTCACATCAGGTGCACACATACGTGTGTGTGCTGAAAATCTGAGAGGAGGAGAAGGGATTGTAGCATGACCATCCCCCCTAGGGGGTTATTTCTTAATTTCTGTCTCTCCAGTGAGCATGTGTACTATACCAAAAATCTTTCTTTAAAAAAAAGCCTTGGGAAACAGCAGTTAGCGTAATGGCTATGTCGCTGGACTCCCACGTAGTCGACCGCGGTTCGTGTCCCGGACCCGGTGGCTTAAAACTCACGCCGGGCGCGTGTGCGTGCGTGCCCAAGATCCCAAGAGGAGAATGGAGGAGAAGGGATTGCGGCGTGACCATCCCCCCTGGGGGGTGATTTCTCGCTTTCTGTCTCTATGTCTCTGTCTGTCTGGCGAGCGCACGCGCCCTACAGTGAAAATCTCTCCAAAAAAAAAAAAAAAAAAGCCTTTAGGATAAAGTCATTATGTAGGAGTATATAATTCTTATTCTGTTCTTAACTATTCTGTATTTAGTACCATGTATTGAATACAAGTACTGAATATATATTATGGAACTACTTCTCTAGAGGTAGACAGACTGTCAGTGAAAATCATGAGGCAAATATCTGAAGTCATTTTTTTCTTTGATAGTTTGCTATAGGGCCCATGAACAGAGAGAGAAAGAGGTAAAGTGAGAAGTCACTCCCTAGGGGTATGGCCACTTTGAAATCTTTTCTCCATTCTCCTTGTGGGATTTGGGCATGCATGCACACATGCCCTCCTGCCTGGGAGGCATGGGGGAGATAAATGGATGGATGGTGATGCAGGGAGAGCCTATTGAGGGTGACTCTCTCTCTCCCTCTCTGTCTCATGAAAGAAAGAGTTTTACATTTGTTTTTATATTAGAGCAATTATGCAGATAATGCTATGAATAATTACCTAGTACCTAATTCTCCTAAATGGGTAACTATCTATTGGTCCAAATTCTTTTTATCACTCAACTCAGATTAGACACAAAACTAGTATTTCTAGGTAAAATAGAGTGTGTAAGTTGGAATTGCAGATAAATAGATTTTGGGTATGTCCTAAATAGTAAATGGGACACACTTAAATGAAAAAAGATTCATTGTTATTCTGAAATTAAATTTTAATGAGGTGTCCTATATTTCATTTGCTAAATCTAGCAACCCTACATTCAACACGTTGGATTCTTAAACATCGTAATATATAATACAACATTTTTAAAATGGGAAAAGTAAGTAAGAAATGAGTATTTCTGTTCTGACAATGTGGTGCCTTGGGTTCCCTCAACAACTCTTTCTGAGAACAGCCACAAATGCTGATAAAATATAAAACATATTTTTCAATGGATCTCTAAGCTGGTGAGACTGCAAGGAATTTCAGAAGACAAAGAAAAGGGAAAGTGGAAATCAGAGACATAAGTAGGACAGTTTTCACCTCAGGGACAACTGCTGAATCTTGGTGACCTTGAGCTTCAGATGCAACAACCATATGGACAGGAGAGGAGGATGAAACACAGGACCCACCAAAGGCAGGGAGTCTAATGGGGCAGCTTGCAGAAATCTTGGGTCAAAAGGACTTACATCCTCAGTTTTAACTATGAATTAGACGTACCTGCCTCAGCAACCTGGCGGCTTGCTTTCTTACTTGCCCATTCTCTCTCTCTGGTCAAATAAAAAAATTAATAATAATAAATAAAGTTATGAAAAGAGAAGGGACAATAATGAAACTTCTCTGTCTTCAGCTTGATGCTGGGTGGAGTGTGTGTGTGTGTGTGTGTGTGTGAGGGATCTCCTCCCTGGTAATTTACATCCACAAGTCAACCTCCATATGGTCTTTCAGCCCAAATTCATGCCACCTGGATGTCCTGATAACTTAAAGTTGTTTAACTTGACCTTGGCATCAAGCACCTGGAAGAATCAAATACAAATTTTCTCTCTGTCTCTCTTGTTTTGGTTTTGTTTTGGTTATAAGGCATGTGTGCTCATCAGAGAGAGTGACAGAGAGAAGAAAAAATGAGAAATTACCCCTTTCCCCTAGGGTATGGCTATGCCACAATCCCTTCCCCTCCATTCTCCTGGGATTTGGGCACACATGGACATGTGCCTGGCATAATTTTCAAGCCACTGGGTCTAGGACTTGAACTGCAGTTAGCCATTTGGGAGTCCAGAACATTAACCACTCTGCCACTTGATGACCCCAATACAAGTTTTCTCTCTCTCTCTCTCTTTTGTTAAGAGAGATTTTTGCTATAAGGTGTGAATACTCATTGAAGAGACAGAGAGACAGAGAGACAGAAAGTGAGAAATCACACACCTCATTCCTTCTCCTCTAGTCTCCTATTGGGATTTTGGGCACACACACATGCATGCCCAGTGTGTTTTAAGCCACCAGGTCTAAGACTCTAACTGCAGTTGACTATGTGGGAGTCTAGTGATGTAACCATTACACCATCCACTGGTCCCCAAGTTTTCTTTTAAGATACCTACTTATAACACAAATGTGAAATAATTTCCATTGAAAAGATTCCAAGTAATATAAATTTGTAGTTAAACAAACAAAACCACAGAAACACACAGGAAACAAAGCACCATGATCAAGAGCCAGCAGAAACCACAGACCATAGCATCAGATCTGTAAATGTTTTAAATATTAGTATTATATATAGATTCTATCTTAATCTTATTTAAAACATTTTAGAAATAGTTAAGGGCAGTAAAAATATTAGTAAGGAACAGGACACTATAAAATGATCACTTTTGAAAAAAATGAAAACTTCTAGAAATAAAACACAAAATAATTGAAATTAAAAATACATGTTAATAGTGCAGAAGAGAAAGTTAAAGGTAGAGCTGAAAAAATGATCCTAAATAAGAAGGCAGAACTTTGAAAAGTACTGAAGAGACATAAAGTGAGAAGTTCTAACATATGCCTCGTAAGTGTTCCAAAAGGAAAGAAGAGAAGAAATGGGTTTGAGGCAATATTTGAAAAGATAAATGACTGAGAATTTTCTGGAAGTAGTGAAAAGCACCAATCATCTTATTTGGGAGATCTGATACATTTCAAGTTACATCAATAAAAAGAAATGCACACCTGTATACGTCAGAGTGAAACTATTAAACAACAATGGCAAAGAGAAGATCTCAAAAAAAAAAAAGAGGAATTATTTACATGGAATGACCAACAAAATTCTCAACAGAGTACATATCTATCAATCTAGAATTGTACACCTTGTGAAATTGTTTTTCAAGAACAAGTGTAAAAAAAGAGATTTTTTTTGAGAGCTTTTCGCTATAGGGCGCGTGCGCTCGCCAGACGGAGAGAGAAAGAGATATAGAGATAGAAAGTGAGAAATCACCCCCCAGGGGGTATGGTCACGCCGCAATCCCTTCTCCTCCATTCTCCTCTCGGGATCTTGGGCCCGCATGCACACGCGCCCGGTGTGAGTTTTAAGCCACCGGGTCTGAGACGCGAACCATGGTCGGCTACATGGGAGTTCAGCGACATAGCCATTACGCTAACTGCTGATCCCAGTAGTCCTTTATTAAAGGAAATTCTAAAGGCCATCATTGGTGCAGACAGAATAAATAGCTCTTGACAAGAGGTCTGAGATTGCATGAAGAAATCATAGAAAAAAAGTAGAAAAGTGTGGGGGAGTCAATTTGAATCATATTAACTATATAAACAATTCATGGAGTTAAAAATCATAAAATATAAGATAGCTAAGATCTTTGTATTATTCTGACAGACTTTCTGAAAAATAAGAGAGAGCGAGAGAGATGACAGATGATGGACAGAGATATTCTAAGTTTATAGAGGAGGAAACAAGGAAATAGGGGTGGGAATGGATGACCTCAGTCAATTAGGGGGGAAAAAGAAAGCAAGAAAGGAGAGAAAAATGGAAGAAATGTGACAGATAAGAAGTGACATGGTAGAAATTACAAGAGATCAGGCAGCGACACGCTGAGATTTGGCCCCCAGGGACCAGTAGAAAGAGGAAGTGGAGCTGCAGCACAGTCCTGATCACAGGAATTAGGAGTTGTCCCCCACTGGGACTCCATTCCTGGCCCAGGGACTGGCTTGGCAAGAGTGTAGCAATACTGGGCAGAATGCCTGAGCAGCAAGCATGCTCAAGCAGGTTCAGGTATCATTAGTCCCAGGAGACCTGGTACAGTGTGGCATTATGGCAGCAATTACGCCAAGTGGCACTAGTTCAGAAGTCAGATTGGCATTCTGCTTCTGGAGGGTGGTCTAAAAGGCATGACAGCAGCTGGGGGGTGGAGTAGGGAATGCATAGAGCTTGAGGAAGGCAGATAGCAAGAGTTGTTTCTGGGCTTTCAAGAGAGTCACTGTACTGCCGGAGAATGCAGTATGCTAGGACAGAGTACTGCAGAAACCAGTTACTGGGAGAATCTAGACTGGTTATCGCTGCAGCATGTTTGAAAAGCCCTGTAAGACCAACTCTTAGGGTTTGATCTCTGGTATCCAAGTGCTAAGAACGCTTGAGGCAGAGGAAGAAAGGCTAAAAGAATGTCATCCATCTCTCCTTTCCAAGCACTCTCCCTTCTAGGTCCGAAGCATCGTTAATTGTGTTTTCTAATGGTGAATCTACATTCCTAAATCATTAGATTTCAGAGATTGCTCCTGTCTTTTCATTGAAATTCTAAATTCTAGTTCATGCCTCAATAAGATTCAAAGTAAGTCACAAAACCAAAGAACCATGATGCTATTTTTGTAAACAAACCTTTTCCCTAGGCAACAACCATGTGACAAAATAAATTCTTTTAATACTATTTGCTGATAGGCTTGCATAAATCATTACCAACCAATCATTACCAAAGCTATTGTAAGAAAGCCTTGATAGAGAAAGGGATACAAAAATAATGACACCAGAGATTGCATTTTTCTTTGGAAATATAATACCATCTACAACAAAGTATTAAATCTCTTTTTTTTTTTTAACTAGCAGCTTTTAGAACCCTAAGAATCATCCATTTGTTCACTCAACATTTATTATATGCCTTTTCTATTCCAGGCCCCATGTTGGTGATAAAGAGTTGAATAAAACTTGCTCCCAGACTTTGAAAGACTTACTGCTAGCTGAAGAAGATAAATACGTAAAGAAGTAGCTAATGACAACACAAAGAAATAATTCCAAAAAAAATGCCTTAATAAATGAGTGAACCAGAGGTAACATTTATTGTCAAACACTATATAAAATGGTCTGAATCGAGGATCAAATTTAATAACCAAAGTCAATACCAATAATCAAATTCAATGCTCATGATAGGCATATAGGTGCTCTCTTCATTTTACAGATAAAGAAACTAACCTAAAGAAACTTAAAGACTTGCTTAAGCTAGGTAGCAGTGGAGCCAGATTTCAAACCAGTGACTTCTGACAATTGAAAGATTTCGGTTAGAAAATGACCAATGGAAAGCAATTAGGTTGTGTTTTAGTCTGTTTTCTATTGCTATAACAGAATACCACAGGCTGGATAATTTACAATAACAGAAGTTTATTGGGCTCATGGTTTTGGAGACTGGGAAGTTCAAGAGCAGGTGCTGGCTTTTAACGAAGGTCATCCCATGGCAGAAGGAGGGGACGGTGGAATTAAGAAGCCTAGACAGAGAGCAAGAGTATATGTAGCAGCTCAGGTCTCTCTTCCTCTTTTTTTAAAGTTGTCAGATTCATCCTTGGGGGCCCTATCCAAATGACTATCTAATCCTCATTACTTCCTAAAGGCCTCACCTCCTATCAACATGAATCTGGAGGCCCAGCCAAAGTGAAGCAGCAGTACTACAATGCTCTGCAATGCTGGAGGCCATATGGCAGATCGGAGTCTGGTCCCTGGGTCTACCTCTACATCCATCCAGTGCCTGCCCATGGCTGTGGCTGAGAAGGCTTGAGGGGGTGAGGGCACATCATAGTGTGAGACCCTGCTGAAGGTGCTTGCCTTTCTCTCTCAAATAAAATAAATTAATTAAAAAACCTTCAAATATATTTTAAGGGCCAGCAAGTGACATGGTGATTAAGATGCTGGATTCCCACATGGCCAACCACAGTTTGAGTTCCAGACCTGGTGATTTGAAAATCACCACAAATAAATAGATAAACACATCTAAACTATTTTAAAAAGCATTCGAATTTGAGGATTAAGTTTCCAACTTAATTTCCAACTTGATTTCCTCATGAAATTTAAGGGTACATTTAAACCATAGCAGGTGTCTTTTTGTAGGAGGGATGGAAAGAAGGAGATGAGGGTAAGGCAGTCCTGGTAAGCGAGAAGGATGTGCAGAGGGATGGGAGACAGGATATGGGGGCCTGCTAGGGAAGCACAGAGGAGTTATGGGGGAGCAGAACACCCGGTAAGGTACAGGGAGTGGCTGGAGAGAGGCTAAAGAGGCAGGGGCCAGGCATGCAGGCCTCGTATGTCTTTCTGAGGAATGGTGGGTTTGTTCTACTATGTGCACTTAAATACAAAGTGACTGGATCAGATTTGCATTTCAGAAAAATTACTCCAGCAGCAATGTAGGTTAGAGAAGGGAGGCAGGAAATTATTTGTCTCTCTGGCTCAGGAGACCAGGAAAGTAATACCACTCCTGAGGACGTAGCCTAGAGAAACTCTCAAACATCTGCTCAGAGAGAGCAATACGGCACTGTTTGTATTAGCAAAAAACCCTAAAAGTCCTTCAATAGAGAATAAATAAATAAATTGTAGTAGAATCCCATAATAGAATACCATATGGTAGTTAAAATGAATGAATTAGCACAACATATGTCAACAGGAAGAAAAAATAAAACCGAACAAAGCAAGCAAGTTGAAAGCATGTAGAACTACATGATGTCATGTTAGTAAAGTTTGAAACCTACGAAGCAGGGCTCAGCTGCAATGGTGCATGCTGCCAAGACACTGCTATTTGGAGGATCAGGCCACATGGGGGCCAAGGGTTTGGTTCCTGGCCTGACTTAAAATAGGCCAGGTGCAGTGGCACCCAGCTATGGGCCTAGCTAGCTGGGACACCAGGGCAGGAGGAACCTCCCATGGGGAGACTCAGTCAGAAATCAGTGTCTCTCTCACACACACATATAAAGAAAGAGGGGTCAGACAGTAGTGTGGTGGTAAAACATGCTCTGTGAGGCAGACCCATATGGGAAGGTTCACATCCAGAGACCTCCCTCTCTACGCCAGGCACTCAAGTGCCCATGATCCTGGTTGGTTGCAGCTGGGGTGGGTTGCAGCTTCAAGACCCTGCTGGGGGTGATGTTTCTCCCTCTCATTTTTTTCTCTGTTTCTATTACTCATGGACTAAGTGAATACACTTTAAAAATAAAAAAAAAAAAGAAAACTGAAAAAAAAAACCTATGAAGAAACACTTAAAATTGTTTATGGATATCTAAGTAAGTAGCAAAAACATAGAATATACATAAGACTGATAATAGCAAATTTATGAGAGGGCTCTGGGGAAGGAGAGACTGAGGAAAAGGAGATTGGTTCATGAAGGTGGGCTTAAATATATTACTCATTTCATAAAATAAAATGACAAGTATGACAATGTTAAGATTTTGATAAAACTAGTCATCAGCATGTACTTGTTTATTATTCTCCAGACGCAACTGTATATTTGAAATACAACATTTAAAAAAGTGAAGTGTGGGTCCAAAAGCATACATTTCCTCTAGCAGAGAGATAGAAGGAAAGGAAAGAGCTCTTTGCAGAACGGTAGCATAGAGACAGGAGCTGGGAGAGCCCTGCCATGTCCAAGCAAGAGGTGGCACTGATGCAGGAACGCAAGGCCATAAGCGGTAGGTGACTACTGGGTCCTGTGAAGTGGAGGGGGAGGTAGGGGGTAGAGTCTAAATGACTCCAGGCCTGGCTTGCGTCACTGAGTGGGTGGCAGGGCCAATCACGGAGAAAGGGAATGCAAGAGAAGTAACAGGTTTGACTGGGTGTAATATGTGGAGATCAGTTTCAGACATGTTCAGTTTGAGGTTCTTCCAGGAAGAAATACTCAATTTGCAATTTGGTATTTAGGCCAAGGGTTCAAGGTTTGGGATACAAATATAAATATGGGGATCACCAGCATTTGGAAGAAACTATGAGAGCAAATGAGATCTAAGTCTTATTTTAGTAATAAACACGGATTTGCACTAGGCATAACAATTAGAACATATTTTAATGGAAGATAGTTCAGGCATGAGAAGTATATGTAAGTGAAATCTTAGCACTGACTTTTATTCATTGTATTTGAAACTTTGAAAGAGATGGTAACTTGCCCCTGACAAACTGTATGTCTGTCTGGAAAATGTGTTGTCTTCGCCCTTCACTTTGATGAGGAACTAATAATGATCCACCAGCAAAAAGGGCATTCCCAAATTGCCAGAGGGAATCCACCAGATGTAGGTCAGTACCCGGCTCATGCTCAGATCACTGGGGGAATCTACAAGTAAAGCAGACTTGACTGACTGCACCAGGATTCTGGGAGTGGGGCCTGGGAATAACAATTCTGAAAAACTCCACATCAGACTGGTCATCTGCCAGGTAACAGCTGCTAGACAACTGTCATCTGATATATGCTGGAATCTGTCCCCTATGTGACTACTCATCTTCCGCTGGGACCGTGGGCAAGTTACTTAACCTGTTTGGGTCTCAGTTTTCTCACCCATAAAATAGAGATAAGAATAATATCTGGGGCCAGCAGATGGCATGGTGGTTAAGGGCACTGGACTCCCACATAGCTGACTGTAGTTCAAGTCCTGGACCTGTCGACTTGCTTTCTTACTTTCTCTCTCTCTCTCTGTCCCTCTCTGATCAAATTAAAGTAAATAAATACAGTTAAATAAAATAATTCTTTAAAAAAGAATAATATCTACTCTTAGGGTAGGTACTAAATCTTGCAAGGATGAAATGAGTTAATTTATGTCAAGTAATATGTAATACTATCTGGCATAATAGTGTAAATGTGAAAAAATGGTCAGGTACTATCATTATTTTTATTAACATGTACATCATACAGGTACCATTTCTGCTATTTCTACTGAGATATTCAAATGATATATGTGTATATATATGATATGATAATGATATATAGTTGTGTGTGTATGTGTATATATATATATATACTTTTTTGCTATAGGGTGCGTGCACTCGCCAGAAAGACAGAGAGAGACAAAGAGACAGAAAGCGAGAAATCATCTCACATGGGGGATGGGCATACCGCAATCCCTTCTCCTCCATTCTCCTCTCAGGATCTTGGGCACACATGCACATGCGCCCAGTGCGACTTTAAGCCACTGGGTCTGGGACTCGAACCGTAGTTGACTACATGGGAGTCCAGCGACATAGCCATTATGCCAACTGCTGATCCCTCAAATGATATTTTATTTACTTATTTTTTATTTCATTTTCTTTTATACATTCAATCACATTATTATTTGGCTTACAAAATGGATATTTCAACAAGTGAACATTTCTCCCTAGTACAGTGGATAAAACTATAAAATGTCTTCAACAGATAATACCACATTTCTTTGTCCCATTAATGCTTTGCCTCCCTGTTTTTCTTCTAAGCGTCCTTCCTCAGACCCTCACTCGACACCTGAGTCCTTTGTACTGAGATGGTCACTGCTCCTGTCTTCCCAGCCTCCTCAGGCATTGGCCTTGCCTCTTCTATTTCTTTGGCACAGGACATTTATCCTGGAGCTATTGGAAACACGAAGGCATACTTTATACACAAACTAGTCTGAGGGTTTGGGCAGTCAGTGGAAGATGGATTCTTATTCAAATGACTCTCATTACTATCCTTAGCAGACCTGCTGATATTGGAAGTTTCTGGCCGCATCAGAGACAGTACAGCCATGATTAAAAAACTTGCTCCTAAGCAAATTTACTTTGTTGGATTTCAGGCTCGTGCACACCCTAAAGACATAATTATAATTTCTTGAGTTAGAAGTACCTTATTACCTGGATTTTTTTTTCCCCTGGAGTGATTTTAGTTTCTTCACTTTAAGTCAATCAGAAGTGATTTTTGGGGTGGGGGCCGAAGGAAGTCTTGTCAAGAACCATCCGGGCTGTGGCCTAGCTGGCTGGAAGTAACACTGGCGGGGCGGCCTCACTGGGGCAGCTGGAGGAGCACCGACTGTCCCGCTGGCAGGTAGGTGGCGTTCTCCGAGGGCACGGCTGCTCCACCACGTCCTCTGCATCCTCCAGCTTGCGCAGCTCCGTGAGGCCGTCGCCTGCAGTAGCCAGCCAGTCGGCCATACGCTCGGAGACTTTGGAATTGCCCTGGGCAGAGATGACGGCTGCGTTCTGCTGCTCAGCCTTTTCCACCACAAAACTGGCCCTCTCCATTTCCCACCCAGCCACCAATGTTTGGCTACCACCGCTTCTGTGAATGCCTTCCCAAAGACCAGAGACGTCGAGGACACATCATTTGGGACGAGCCCAAAGGTTGCTGCTCGCTCTGCAGGGTCATCACTGGCTCACCTGTCTGGAGACCAGCTCCCCCTGGGTGATTAGTTCTCCAGCATCAACACAAGCCACCACACACTTGAGGAAGGCAGCACCTGCTCGTCGCAGTCCTCACTGATGCTAACCAAGAGGCGAGGAAGCTGGCTGGCCACCGGCTGGAAAGGCTTGTGCAGCCTGACGTTGACGTTCTGTAAATCTTTGTTACCAGTGGTGACCGCCACGTTATGAGGTGGAGGGAGGCAGTGGGTTTCTGCACTCAGGGGATGAGAGAGTGAGTCCCTTCCCCTACCATAATGTCTGTACTCCACAGAATCGGTCGATGATGACAGGTCTGTGTCCAGTGCCCACATTATATAAGGGAGAGTTCACCACGCCCACTGCAACAGCTAAGGCCAGGCCAAACTTGCCAATGGACTCAAACACTTTCGCAGTCACAGTTCCTTCTGCTGGACCCACTCTTGCCTGCTTCCCCTACATCTACCTTTAAATTTTTGAACGGAAGAGTCCCTGAATGATTACAGTCCACAGAGATTATGAATTCAAACAGATCTGCAACAATTAAAAACATACACATATGTGGGCCAGCCACATTAGCATAGTGGTTAAGGGAGCTGGATCCCCCATGGCTGACCACAGTTTGAATCCCAGGTCCAGCGATTTGAAAAATACACCGGGTTTGTGTGTGTTTGTGTTTATGTGTGTGTATATGCACACGTGTGTGTACCAACGTGCCCAAGTTCTGATGAGACAGAGAGATGGAAGAGAGGGATTGAGTTATGATCGCTCTCCACTGGGGAGTACTTTCTCCCTCTTGGTCTCTCTCAGATGGGCTCATGTACTCTCTGGTTACAAAACAAAAACAAAAGCAAAAACAAACAAACCCAAACCAAACAAAACACACACACTTGTGTTACGGACATATTCTTTTTTTTTTTTTTTTTTGAGAGATTTTCACTGTAGGGCGCGTGCGTGCGCTCGCCAGACAGAGACATAGAGACAGAAAGCGAGAAATCACCCCCCAGGGGGGATGGTCACGCCGCAATCCCTTCTCCTCCATTCTCCTCTCGGGATCTTGGGCACGCATGCACACGCGCCCGGCGTGAGTTTTAAGCCACCAGACACGAACCGCGGTCGACTACGTGGGAGTCCAGCGACATAGCCATTACGCTAACTGCTGGTTCCCTTCTTTATTAATCTTACTAATCATCTCATATAACCATGTGCCCTGGAGCAAAAATTAAAAATAAAAAAAGTGATTCATATTTTTACATTCATTTTTAGATGCCATAATTTGGTGATATAGAGTTTAAAAATGTGTAATCTCTTTTCTGGATCCAACCAAGTGAGAATATACCCAAAGACTGAAGAATGACAAAGAATTTAGTTATTCATCTACCCTTATTTTCCCTTCAATGTCCTCTCCTGCTAGGGAACCAACTTTCAGGGGAAAAGGGAGTTGGGGTCAAGGGACAAGCATCTAGTCAGTTAAGATCGTGTTTCATGGCCCCAGTCTGCCTTCGTTCTTCCAATGTTTTTCTGGGAGCATGGGAATAAACAGAGACCACCTACAGGTCTGCCTGCCTAGGTGCACTGGACAGTGGTTTCTTCTCCAGGGTCTTATTGCTTCCAAAATAGAACAGCCATGAGTGCAAAAGGGCTTCCAACTGACCAGGCAAGGTTTACTGTGAAGGCACCGCATCACTATCTGCAGCGCCTGGAACAGCACAGGCACTGAGTAAATATTGAGCCAGCGCCTGGAACAGCACAGGCACTGAGTAAAGAGTGAGTGAGGGAATAAATAAATGATCTGAAGTAGTCAATCCAAGCAGAGTGAGCTGAGGTAACAATAGCAAACACTGACAGAGCTCCTAATGTGGCAGGCATCATTCAGATTGCTTTAAGAGCACTAACCCATTTAGTCCTGGGAAGTTCATAGGGGGTGTGAAAGTAAGCAGAAAGTTGGTGGCAGCCCGTCAGAGGAACCGTAAGCCTGTATATTTAAGCAAAGGTTCACACTGCAGCCCGAGCATGGCATCAAGGATGCCTTCTATCTTGGTAGAGAAAGAGCTGGGTCTTTGTTGTCCTCAGATACTATAGTTGAATACAGACCTCTCCAGTGGTGTTTATCTGTGATATTTAAGATCACCAACAAATTCCAGGCAACATCCTGGTGTGCGGCCAGCAGACTGGCATTCCTGCCTGGCACACGCTACAGGGCTGGTCACGTGAGCAAGGCAACAAACAGCAACAATTGTGGGCTGATGAATGGCTAGAAGTAGGGCAGCTTGGAGCATGATGGGGACAAGGAATGCAATCAGGAAATGCTGACCTGGAACTTGGAGGGGAACATGAGGCTGTGATGGATGGGAGGCAGCAGCTGCATGTACAGCATGCTGGCACACTCACTCTGAGAAGCGCTGCTTCATTTGAATGGAAATGGGCTGAGAGGCAGCGAGGCAGTGACCAAAGCCACACACCAAGATACACATCTTTCACTAATCTTCCCAACCACACTCACACACTTGGGGACACAACTTCCCAGTGAGTTGAACACAACTTATTGCTGTTCGGCATCATTTTTCAATGTGAAACAGAACTGTGATATAGAGCCATGGGCTCAAAGCCAGGTTTTATGTGACTTCTCGTAAAAAGGGGGAGGAAGTGGCAGAAGAGGATTCAACTGGAGATCTAATAGGCATGTCGGAGCCAATCTCTGAACAAAGGTTCCTCGTTATGTTTTGAAATAGCAATCCCGGAATGTGCCAAACCGTTTTTTGTTAGAATTATGATATGACCTAGCAATTCTCCTCCTAGGTATGTGACCAAGAGAAATGAAGTTTTGTTTTGTTTTTATGAGGTTTTTGGCTTAGGGCATGTGTGCTCGCCAGGGAGATAGAACCGAGATAGTGAGAGGGAAAGTAAGAAATCATCCCCCAGGAGAGAGAGCCATGCTGTAATCTCTTCTCCTCCATTCTTCTCCCAGAATCTTGGACACACAAGCGCACACACTCGATGTGATTTTTCAAGCCACTGGGTCTGGGACTGGAACCACGGTTGGCCATGTGGGAGTCCAGTGACATAACTGCTACACCATCAGAAATGAAGATTTATGTCTAAGAAAAATGTGTATGCTAGTGTTCATAGCAGCATTTTCCATAGACTCAAGAAAGAGAAAACCCAAATGTCAATCGGCTGATAAGTGAATAAAAAAAAAAAAAAGGCATGTCCATACAATGGACTATTATTCAGTCAAAAAAGGAAATAAGTACTGACTAATGCTGTAACATGGATGAAACCTTCAAAACACTATCCTAAGTAAAATAAGTCAATCACAATTGACCACGGAGTGTATGATTCTGTTTGTATGAAATATTCAGAATAGGCAAATCAATAGAGACAGAAAGTAGATTCGTAGTTTCCTGGTTTGGTTGTGTAGGAAAATGGGAATTGACTGCAATGGATATAGGCTTGTTAGGAGGATGAATTGTGTTCCCTCAAGTGTCTATGTTGAGTTCCTAACTGCCAGGACTTCATAATATGGCTCTATTTGGAGGTAAGGTCTTCAGGGAGGCAATGGAGTTAAAATGAGGTTGTTATAGTGAGCCCTAATCTAGTGTGGCCGGTGTCCCATAAGAAAGATTAAGACACGCAGATATCACCAGTGTACATGCGCAGAGGAAAGAGCATGAGGATGCAGTAAGAAGGCAACGCCCATAATACAAGGAGAGAGCCCTCAGAAGAAACCTGACCTCCCAATACCTTGCTCTGGAGCTTCTAGCCTCTCAAACTGTGAGAAAATAAATGTTGTTTAAAGTAACCAACGGGTGGTATTTTGTTATGGTAGCCTTAGCAAACTAATGTATAGGGTAAGTGTATGTTTTATAAAACACTGCTGGGAACTAGCAGTTAGCATAATGGCTATGTCGCTGGACTCCCACGTAGTTGACCACAGCTCATGTCCCAGACCCGGTGGCTTAAAACTCTCGCCGGGCGCGTGTGCGTGCGTGTCCAAGATCCCGAGAGGAGAATGGAGGAGAAGGGATTGCGGCGTGACCATCCCCCCTGGGGGGTGATTTCTCGTTTTCTGTCTCTATGTCTCTCTCTGTCTGTCTGGCGAGCACACGCGCCCTATAGCGAAAACCTCTTCAAAAAAAAAAAAAAAAGAGAGAAAACACTGTTAAGGTATTTTCCAAAGTGGCTGTGCCATTCTCACCAGTAATGTGTAAGAGTTCCACTTGCAGGTCAGCAGGGTGGAGGTGAAGGCAGCTGGATCCCACAAAACCGACTGTGCAATTTGAGTTCCGGACCTGGAGGCTTAAAAAATACACTGGGCATGTGTGTGTGCATGCCCAAAATCCCAAAAGAAGAATGGAGGAACAGCAGTTGTAGCATTGCCGTCCCTCACTGAAGGTTGATTTCTCACTGCCCATCCCCTCCCGTCTCTCTCTGGTGAGTGCATGCTCTCTGTAGCAAACTTAAAAGGGGAAAAAAAAAAAGAATTCCACTTACTCTGCATCTTTGTCAATACTTGCTATCAGGATTTTAAATTTTAGCCATTGCATGTGCGTGTAGGAGGAATTGTGTTTTAGATTTGCATTGCCCTAATTATTTCATACCATCATACATCTTTTATTATTCTTATTTACCATTCAATGAGGTTTTAATTTGCAACTTTCTACTTATTAGTGCAACATGCCTGTTCAAGTCTTTTGCTCATTAAAAAGAAGCAGGATGCCTGCCATTTTCTTTTAGAGTTGAAGGAGTTCTTTACACGTCCTGGATACAAGTACTTTGCTGGATACCTGTACAGCAAATATCTTCTCCGAGGCTTTAGCTCATATTTTCACTCACTTAATTGTGTCTTTCAATGAAAAGAAGTTTGTAATTTTAACTTTAATTTTCTTTTTTTTTTTTGTTTTTTGTTTTTGAGAGGTTTTTTTTTGCCATAGGGCGTGTGCGCTTGCCAGCCAGCCAGACAGACAGAGACACAGAGAGACAGAAAGCGAGAAATCAACCCCCAGGGGGGATGGCCACGCTGCAATCCCTTCTCTTCCATTCTCCTCTTGGGATCTTGGGCACGCAAGCACATGTGCCCAGCGTGAGTTTTAAGCCACTGGGTCCGGGACACGAACCGCGGTCGACTATGTGGGAGTCCAGAGACAGCCATTACGCTAACTGCTGGTCCCTTAACTTTAATTTTCAATGTTTTGTGTAATGCTTAAACTTTTTGTCTCCTATTTGATAAATATCACTAGGATTTTAGAGATATTGACTTACAATTTCTCCTAAAAGCATTATTTTACTCTTTATAGTTAGGTCTGTATCCTATTTAACATTAAGTTTTTAATGTGTATACAATGGGAGATAGGTGTTACATTAATTTTGTTTCATTGGTTTACCACTATTTACTGAAAAGACAGGATGTATAAATTTTAAACCATGGGTAGTGTGTGAGTAATGGAAGGCAGTGATATTTTAACATGAGGGAGTGGAAGGCAGTACCCATGGAATAATATACTTAGGAATGAGTAAATACATCTGTTTGGATGTCAAATTTTAATACCTATAGGTATTAGCTAACAAAAAATGGTGATTCCGTCATCTTTCTCCTCTCTCTCTTTCTTTCTTCTCTCTCTCTTTCTTTTCTTCTTTTTCTTTCTTCCTTTCTTTTTCTTAGAGAACATTTTTGTTGTTGTTGTTTTTGCTATAGGTGTATGCACTTGCTGGAGAGATAGACACAGAAAGAGAGAAATCACCCCCCAGGGGGGATGACCACACCTCAATCCCTTCTCCTCCATTCTCCTCTTGGAATCATGGGCATGCACGCACACATGCTCAGCATCAGTTTTAAGCTGCTAGGTCTGGGACTTGAACCATGGTCTGCTACATGGGAGTCCAGCAATGTAACCATTATGCCACCTACTGGTCCCAACTTTTTTTTTTTTTTTTTTTGGAGAGGTTTTTCGCTATAGGGCACGTGTGCTTGCCAGACAGACAGAGAGAGACAGAGAGACAGAAAGCGAGAAATCACCCCCTGGGGGGATGGCCATGCTGCAATCCCTTCTCCATTCTCCTCTCAGGATCTTGGGCACGCACGCACACACGGCCGGCGTGAGTTTTAAGCCACTGGGTCCGGGACGCAAACCATGGTCGACTATGTGGGAGTCCAGCGCCATAGCCATTACGCTAACTGCTGGTCCCTGGTCCCAACTTTTGATATAAATATAAAAGTATTTATAGCACTTCTCAGTGGAGCATTAGTACTTGAATCCGGGCTTTTTACTAATTTTAATATCCTATTTTCTATTGCCGGGATACAAGCTGAAAGGAGTTTGTTGTTGACCTTTGTATTTCTTAATCTTGGTTTCTGTTCAAACTCCTGAACCAATAGGACTTGAGATTTCCTGTAACAGTGCAAATGGACTCAAGAGAAGAAAAAAAGTTGTGAAATAACACTTGTTAAAGCAAAAACAAAACAAAATAATCCTTTTCTTTAGAAACCCCCTTTCTCTCCTGGCCATTTCATGGGAGGTAAACCCTGATGAACTGGCACGAGTTTCTAGGCGTAATTAATATTTCTTGGTTAGTTCTTAAATTCACAGTTAATTGTTTCTGCAAGTTCTGCTCTTATTTATTGTTGCCCTTGAAAAGTTAGAGAACTGATTTGTAAGAACATAAAGCAACCTATTTATCCTACTGTTTGGCTGAGAGCAGCACCACGGGAGGTTCTGTGGGAGGGTATTGTTTTTTTTATCTCTGTTGTTTCTTATCTGAAATGAAATCGAGCTAAATCTTGGTTTTTGAGTTCTACTCTGTGGTTGGTGCTGCAAGTCAAGTCCATATGGAAGGAGACCTTTTGACAATCACAGATGTCATTTCCAAGACACAATACAAAATGAGCCTGATGTGCAATACTTAAGAGACCGAGGTCCCTCGCCAACAAGGCCTCATTGAGCAGTGGTTTTCGATGAGATGCTAGAGGATACTGAGGATTTGAAAGGCAGAGTTCACAGTCACTATACTAGCCAAAAGAAATTACTCACTGGATTAAAGAGCAAGTAATTGTTGCCTAACTGAGGAAATAAATGCCTGGTGAACATAATAAACCATAAATTAAAACAATAGAGCCGTTGTAAATGAACATGAACTATTTGGGTTTAGGTTACATGATTTCTATGATTCCCCCCAGATCTCACATAAATTTTCAACGGCGCTAGGAAATTTATATTATGGGCCGGCAGGTGGCATGGTGGTTAAGGGCACTGGACTCCCACATGGCTGACAATGGATTGAGTCCCAGACCTGGTGGTTTGCTTTCTCACTTTTCTGCTCCCACTCTCTCACTCTGTCCCTCTCTGGTCAAATGTAAATAAATAAATAAAGTTAAATAAAATAATTCTTTTTTAAAAAGAAAGTTTATATTAATGAGAGAATTCATAAAAAAGATAAAGTCAAGGCAGTGTATAATTTCTAGAAAGTAGTGGGAAATGAATAAAGTGCAAACATGAGCTGAAATGCAGGACAGCCAGGGCTTTCTCTTCAACCTGCTCTAGCTTCAAAGGCATGTGAGCCACTGATGATGACACCTGTCCACAGAAGTGAGCCCATGAAGGGGCGAGCTGATAGTATCTTACAAAATAAGTTTGAGTGTCATCAGAAATATACTTCAGTAGGGTAGGGGTGGGGTCTGTCACACAGAAACAAGATCCACTCAGGACCAGCAGTTAGTGTAATGGCTATGTCGCTGGACTCCGACATAGTTGACTGCAGTTCGCGCCCTGGACCGGGTGGCTTAAAACTCACGCCGGGCACGTGTGTGCGTGCCCAAGATCTCAATGAGAATGGAGAATGGAGGAGAAGGAATTGCGGCCGTCCCCCCCCGGGGGGGGGGGTTGTTTCTCACTTTCTGTCTCTCTGTCTCTCTGTCTGGCGAGCACACGCGCCCTATAGCAAAACCTCTAAAAAAAAAAAAAAAAAGAAAAAAAAAGATTCACTCTACAGCAAATTTACTGTGTGTCTTCTATATCTTAGGAAAGTTAATTGGGTGGCCAAGTGTCCCAGCTGGCCTAAGATGGAGGGGTTTCCTGGGTTGTGAGACTTTGAGTGAAAAAACTGGGTAAGTCTCAGACGAACTGGTATGAGTTGTTTACCTTAGTTATGAGAGGACAAAGCAGAAGTCAGATCCCCGTGGTAGTACAGATCCATGACTCCAGTCAGAAAAGTACATGCCTTTTCTATGAGTGGTCCAATGGCTTGAGAAACAAAACAGAAGGAATCTTCAACTTTCAGTTCAAATAGGGTCATGTTTGTACCGGAGAGGAGCCTTTTTCCTTTGGCTACTCTGATCTCTAAATACCCAGTGATCGGAAGTCACATTTTTATTTTTTTAAGTTTTGTTTTTGTTTTCCATAGGGAGTGTGGACTTGCCAGAGAGAGACAGAGAGAGGGAATGTGAGAAATCACCCACCAGAAGGGATGGCTACACCATTATCCCTTCTCCTTTCTCCCGGGATTTTGGGCATGCACTCACATGTGCCCTGTTGATTCTCAAGGGCTGGGATTCAAACCACAATGGGCCATATGGGAGTCCAATGCCTCAACTACCCTGCATCATCTGCTGGCCCCCAGAAGCAGACATTCTGTAAGCAGCCCATCAATTTAATAATGAGAACAGCCAACCCCCCCACCCCCTTTCTCCTCTTGGTTTCTGCACTTATATCTTCTGTCTGTGGGATTAAAAAGGAAGTCATACTTATTGGCAGATTCTGTGGACCATACATTGCACATTGTAGAATACTACTGTTGCAAGGCACTGTCCCCATTTCTCATTTGCCACCAAAGCTGGGTCTTCGATAGCCATTCCAATCCATTCTATAACGCCAGTTAGGCTCCTCTGGGTGCATCCTTTGGGCCTTAGTCCATCACCTCACTCTTCTTTGAGAAATGAGTTCCTTCGTCAGAGCAATGCTGTGTGCTATTGCAGAAAAGGCACGTGGGTGAGGTGACTGAAGTCAAGAAAGGAGAAGCCTTTTAAGAAGTAATCAATGGCATCATAAATGACGGTGAGGTTCCACCAGATAAAGGCCGAGAAGCTTCGCTGGAGTTAGCAGCAGGAGTGTCATTGGTGACTTTGGTTAGAAGTGTTTCCCAATTCAGTTGTACATGCAAGAAGTAGATTATCACAGTCTGAAGAGTGAAGGGGTAGTAAGACTATACAGTCAAACAAGTACCTCTTAACCAAACGTTCAACCAACCCAAAACCCGGTTTTGCAGGGGATGGAACGAGGTGGTGGTTTGGAGCTTGGAGGGCCTTTATTTTTTCCATGTAAGTGCTAAGAGTCCTAAAAGCACTAAGTGGCCTGCAGAGAGGTAAGGTACAGAGGGCGGGGGCACTGCTGATGGAATGAGCTCTCTGAGGAGGCCATGATGGCTGACAGTCAGAGCTCTGTGTCTTGAGACTTGGCATCTAGGCAAGGTATTCTTCAGCCTTTGTGGAAGAATGATTTGTGATGGAGCTTGGAATCTGTTTACTTTTCTTATAAATGTAAAATCTCAAAAATAATATATAGTAGTACTACAAAGTGACTTTTAGAAATCGTTGACCTGGATCAGCTATGTGGCATGGCAGTAACACCATGGTGGACTCACATGGGAAGGGTCCAGGTTCATGTCCGAGGTCTCTCTGAACACATGAGGCACACAGCACGCTGACGGATGACACTGGATGGATTGTAGTATGAAGACCCCTTTGGGGTGCTGTTTCTATGTCTCTCTCTGTCTCCCCCTCTCATGGACAAAATATTCCTTAAAAAAATGAACTTAAAAATAATTGTTGACCCATATCAAAGAAATTAGGAAATTGGAGATGTGGTAAGAAATAAACGGAACAGGGGCCAGTGGATGGTGTGGTGGTTAAAACTCCCACATGGCTGACTGTGGTTTGAGTCCTGGACCTGGCGGCTTGCTGTCTCACTTTCTCTCTCTCTCCCTCTCTTACTCTGTCCCACTCTGGCCAAATTAAAAATAAATAAATAAAGTTAAATAAAATAATTCTTTTTAAAGAAGAGAGAAATGGAACAAAGGCTGCACAGTTTAATTACAGGGTGGTTGAGCTACAGGGGGCAAACTATTCATCTGACAGTCCTGGAAGCTCTCCTCACACTTTGCTCGAATAAACTCTGCTTGCTTTTTTTTTTTTTTTTTGAGAGAGATTTTTCACTGTAGGGCGCGTGCGCTCGCCAGACAGACAGAGAGAGACATAGAGACAGAAAGCGAGAAATCACCCCCCAGGGGGGATGGTCACGCCGCAATCCCTTCTCCTCCATTCTCCTCTCGGGATCTTGGACACGCACGCACACGTGCCCGGCGTGTGCGTGCGTGCCCACTGGGTCCGGGACACGAACCGCAGTCGACTACGTGGGAGTCCAGCGACATAGCCATTACGCTAACTGCTGGTTCCCTACTCTGCTTGCTTGACAAGCCTGGGTCAGAACGCTTCATTTCAGATCACCAGAACTATGAAGTAGACTAACCTCCTTATTACCAGTTCTTAATGTAAATATCAAATAAAGCACTATTTAACTACATTACACTTGAGTAATAACTACCTTATTAGCTACTTTTCATATAGGTATGTATAATTACCAATTCTAACAACCACGTGAGATGTAATTATGCCCATTTTACAGATGAGAAAGCAGGCACAGAAAAGGAAACAACTCGCCTGAGGTCAAATAGCTAGTAAGCAGCAGAGCTGGGACTGGAACTCCGAAGTCCAAGCTCCTTCTTTCTGTCTTCCAGACTGCCACCCACGTGCCACTGGGCTAGTTTATAACCTGCTGGTACGGTATCAAAAAGGGAGAGCTGCCATCCTTCCTCTAGCTTTCAGGCCAAGCCACTCTTAGCCCCATCAGATAGGTAAGAATCATTCTTATTTTTACAAACATCACATATAATTCAACGTCCTTCCTCATCAGCCTCTTCATTATCTAAATGTTTGATGTCCCTTGCTATTACGTAATTCTGTTACTCTAAGCTCAACCTTATAGGCATTTTTAACTGCATCATCATTATGGTGGAAACAAACAAGAAAACACTAAGCAGAAGGAAATTTGACATTTTACCTATAGTCTTACATCTAGACAGAACCATAAGCAATACATTTTTTTTGGAGAGGTTTTTGTTGTTGTTGTTTTGTTTGTTTTTGTTTTTTTTTTTGCTATAGGGTGCGTGTGCTCGCCAGACAGACAGAGAGAGACAGAGAGATAGAAAGCGAGAAATCACCCCCCAGGGGGGGTGGCCACGCCGCAATTCCTTCTCCTCCATTCTCTTCTCGGGATCTTGGGCACGCACGCACACGCACCCGGCGTGAGTTTAAGCCACCAGGTCTGGGACACGACCCGCGGTCGACTACGTGGGAGTCCAGCGACATAGCCATTACGCTAACTGCTGGTACCCCATAAGCAATATATTTTTATTTCTTTTCTTTTCTTCCCCCCTTCTCCCCACAGGGCATGTGCACTTGCCAGAGAGAGGCAGAGAGAGGAAGAGAGAGGAAGGGGGCAATGAGAAACCACCCCTCTGGGAGGATTGTGGCTCCGTAATACCTTCTCCTCCATTTCTCTCCCTTTCTGGGATGTGGTACACACATCCAGTGTGTTTTTCAAGCTGCCAGATCTGGTATTCGAACCATGCAGTTAGCCATGTGGTGTCCGATTGGCTCAAATCACTATTTGACCTTAGGCAAGTTGTTTCCTTTTCTGTGCCTGCTTTCTCATCTGTAAAATGGGCATAATTACATCTCATGGGATTGTTACACTTGGTAATTATGTATGCTGTATGAAAAAGTAGCTAATACGGTAGTTATTACTCAAGTATAATGTAGCTAAATAGTGCTTTATTTGATATTTACATTAAGAACCGGTAATAAGGAGATTAGTCTATTAAGCAGTTCTATTGATCTGAAATGAAGGGGACTGACCCAGGCTTGCCAAGCAAGCAGAGTTTATTCAAGCAAAGTGTGAGGATGGCTACCCAGGACAAGGACTTCATCAAGCTGGAGTCAATTCTCGGAACTTTGTTGTCATTAATAAGGAAAATGGGAAAGGAGGAGTTACAGACATTCATTTCCTGGCTAAAAACCTACACCGGTTTATAAAAATAGCACAGGCTTCTGATTGGCTCCTGGCTGTTTCAAACATCATACATTTCAGCAACATAATTACAGGCAGGGGGGAGGGTTACAAAGAACAATCTGTAGCTTGTGGTAAACGAACATCATTTTACTTCAATGCCATCTAGTCAACAGTTGTTAAGATGTGTCCCTGAGCAATTACTTCAGACAGGTGTGTGGGGGACTTAACTGGGACTTCAGACACTTATCTCTCTGAAGCCAATTTTAGCAATGTCCTCATTCCTTAGGTGGCTCTTAACTACTTTTTTCCTCAGCTGTATACCAATTTACAGCTTAAAAATTAATTTAATTTATTGATTGTTTTTGGCTTTTGCTATAGGGACATGAGCGCTTGCCAGAGAGAGGGAAATCACCACCCCGACCCTTACCCCACTCCCCCGGGATGGGGGGTCGGCCACACCACAGTCCCTTCTCCTCTACGGATTTTGGGCACAAAACCTGGGACTTGAACTGTGATTTACCATGTGGGAGCCCAGTGCCTTAACTACCATGCCCCCTTCTGGCCCCAGTTTAAAAATATTTTTAAACATATTACCATTTAATTCTCACACTAACCCTTGGGGCTAAGTACTTTTCTTCATCCTCATGAAAAATTAAAATTCTGAGAAGTGACTTGTCTAAAACCAAATGACTAGAAAGGGGCATGACCAGAAAGCAAACTCATGTTCTGTGATTGCAAATTTGATGTGTAAAAATATTAATACACAAAAGCCTTAAAGCGAAGTGTGCAAAAAAACTTCTCAAGAATCAAAGAAGCTTTAAAGGTTGTTTCAGCTGCAAGGTGTACTTGGACAAAAAAAATATAATCTCATACTACATTCTTTTAGAAGAGTTTACATAATGATGGCTGGCAGCAGATTGAATTTAATATATGTATATTTTATTATCTATGCTAATGACAAAAAAATCAGCAATAAGTAAGCTATATATAAATGAAAATGTACATTTTACTTATTTGTATATCAAAGAGTTTACATTACGGGAATCAATATTGTGCCATGGCACATGTGTAGAAATTGGAGTCAAACAGATCTAGGTTCAAGTACTAGTTTACAAGTTCCTTTTATTTTTGGAGAGGTTTTTGCTATAGAGCATGTACACTCACCAGACACAGAGAGAGAGACAGAGAGATAGAAAGTGAGAAATCACCCCCTGGGGGGATGACCATGCCACAATCTCTTCTCCATTCTCCTCTCAGGATATTGGGCATGCATGCACACACGCCCAGCATGAGTTTTAAGTCACCAGGTCCGGGACTTGAGCCATGGTCGACTACATGGGAGTCCAGCGATATAGCCATTACCCTAACTGCTGGTCCCGCTAGTTTACAAGTTCTGTGTCCTTGCACTTGTTAGTCATTCTGTGGTGGGCTGTTACTACAACATGGTGATGTTTTCTTAGGTCTGCATGAGCTAATGTACATTGAATACCTGGTACAGTGCATATATATAATAAATACTAGTTTCTCTTTCCTAATTCACCAGCTTTCAATTCATTGGGCAGCCTTTGAAGATGAGCAATATTAAGGTGACTTCAATTGTGTTAAATTGTGCTTCCCACCTGCTTCTGCCCAAATTTCCCTTAGAAGTCCCCGGTGATATCTTGGGATTGTCCGAACAAAGTAGAAGCTCCCTTCTGCTCAAGTGAGATGTTTTTGCGGCATCTTAGAGAATTGAAAGCAAGCTATTCTGTTCATTTACTACTGCATGCCAAACCATCCCAAAGTCACACAAAATATTTTATTTCTGTTACCAGAATTCCGAGAGGGTCAGAATTCAGGCAGGACTTGGCTGGGTAATTCTTCTCCTCCATGAGGTATTAACTGGGGTCACTTGGTGGTATTTAGCTGTGGCCAGGGTGGTCTGGGGTTCAAGAAGGCTTTATTTATGTATCTGGCATCTTGGTGGGGACAGTTAGTAGAAAGGTTGGGTCCAGCTGGGCCCTCTCTCCCTGTACATGTAGTCTCAGGGCCTTTTCACATTTTCTTTTTCTTTTTTCCCAGCAAGGTAGCTGAACTTATATGACAGCTGAATGCTCCAAGATCAATGATCCTAAGAGTCAGTGAGTGCAACTACCTGTCTCTTACAGCCTGGCACTTGGCAGTGTTACTTCTGCCATCTTCCATGGGTCACAGCAGGCACAGAGCTGTCTTGGGTTCAAAAGGAAAGGACAGAGCTCCCACCTCTTCATGCAGAATGGGAAATAATTTGTGGCCACCTTTACTATGTCATGAAAGCACTTGAATGCCTCATTCTCAAAGAGGCCACACGTGGGAACCAGCAGTTAACGTAATGGCTATGTCGCTGGACTCCCACGTAGTTGACCGCGGTTCGTGTCCTGGACCCAGTGGCTTAAAACTCACGCCGGGCGCATGTGCGTGCGTGCCCAAGATCCCGAGAGGAGAATGGAGGAGAAGGGATTGCGGCGTGACCATCCCCCCTGGGGGGTGATTTCTCACTTTCTGTCTCTATGTCTCTCTCTGTCTGTCTGGCGAACGCACGCACCCTACAGTGAAAATCTCTCCAAAAAAAAAAAAAAAAAGAGACCACACGTCATGAGAGCACAACACAGATGTGCCAGATATTCGGCTAGAGTAGCTGGTTAGTTGTAGATCTGCAGCTGGAGTTTCTTCATGAACCTTCCCACTCGATTGTTTGGGTGAAGGTGAACCTGGAGTCATCCCTTTACTTTCAGCTCTGTGAGTCGCTTCTGCTACACACTCATCGCTGCCATTCCTGATCTGGTGGAATCAAAAGATCTAATCTGTTACTCACGTATTACTCAAATCTCTACACAGCTCACAGCTTCTGGGAAGTCTACCCTAGACAAAACTGGAATAGCCAGATTTCCCTCTGCTTGAGAGATACATATTATGTGTCTTTAAAACTTTTACAAAACTGGGGGTTAGAGGGTAGGGAGTGAAAGGATTGTTACATGTTAAAAGTCAGAAGACAGTCTGTAATAAATTGCCCTTTTGTTGATTGTAGAAAGGCAGATAGTACTCTTTATGTGACATTTTTATACTTTGTGGTTTTCAGTAAAATTTAATTTCTTAGTTGTTACAATAAGAGATACTTCATGCTAGAGGTGCTCTAACCCATTTTAACAAGTTAGTTGTTAGTTTCTGTAACACTGGAGGGTAGTAAGCAGCAAAGTTAATTGTATCTTAGGTTAATCATATTACAATGCACATTTCAAAACTTAGTCTTAATTCTTAATTGGGTTTGCCATGCAAAACATTTCTAGTAAACTTTGCTTTTGATGTGAATAAATAGAAAGTTTACAATGAAAGAGGCATGTAACCACTTCCCTTTGGAAAGTTGAACAAAGTTCAATGACCCAGAAAAGCTAAAATAGCTGATACATTTATTCTTCTTTGTTTTAAACTATGTAACACAGAAATAAGTGATCCCAGACTCTGAAGCAGTAGTATATTTAGGGAAAACACATCCCTAAAACCCACTTATTGTCTTATTTACAAGTGTTCCTGAATATTAAATGACATTGTGGTTTTAGTGAAGTCAATACAATGACAAGAATTTTTACTCTAACTTAAAACCTGCTTAAGTACTAACCTAAGGAGGTGACCAATATGTGATTGTTTGTAAAGGTAATCAAGAGCCCTTCCAAGAGCCCAAACGCCATTACAGAGATGATCTATCTTCCCCTTTGTATTAAGAAACTAATAGCTTCACTTTTCAACAAAGGTGGATCTTCCGACACAGGCTCAGATGACAGCCAGAAATTCAGAGATAGATTGCTCTGAGGGCATCGGAGCTGCTGAGGCAATGAGTAATCCCAACGAGAAAGGAAAAAGAGGACGCTTCTGGAGTTAAAATCCGACAGAACGCCTCTGTGAACACGCAGTGACTGAAGCTTGGCTGAATTCGCAACATTTTCAGGTTACTACATCCTATTCAGTTTTGATTTCTAGTGTGGAGGTGCTCTGGAAAGAACACTGTTAACCAGCCTACAGAGAGGACACTGCCGGCGCAGGAATCCGTTCTTAAAGATCTCTCCGGTTCTCACTCTGCCAGCACGCAGGGGGAGGTGTGGGGGCCAGTTCAATTTATTTTTGTGTGTGTGTGTGTGTCTCTATCCACGCTCTCGAAGCGTTCGAATCATTTTGCGCTCTCATCCCATTTCAGGTGAGCTTGAAGTGGTTGACACACGTTCCGAGTAGTGCCTGGCATTTTGGGAGATTTATAAGCAGAAAGTAATGATAACACGCCTCATTCGCCAGCGGAGGAGGAAGATCGCTACCACTGTCTCAGCAGAGAGCAAACACGAGCAGGGCTTCGTGCCAGTCCCTGTTCCTCTGCAGTTGTACACACCCCAGCTTAATGAGCGGCCAACTGGCCGACACAGAGCGTCCTAAAATTCGCGCACGATTTATTTGCATTGCTTTCTACTGTCTCTCCGCTTTTGCCCAAAGGAGACTTCAAAGAGGGAAAACTCTGGAGATAGAAACGGAGGATTTCGTTTCCCAGTGATTTCCGGGAGAAATCCAGGACCGACAGGGGGAAATCACTGGAATTACTTAATCTTTTGCTTAAGGTGAAAAGAACTCGCCCGGCGTGGGGCGGGCCGCGTGAGCAGCCAGCTCGGGGGGAGAAGGGAGCAGGGCTGCGCATCGAACGCCCCGCGGGATCGCCGAGCCCGAGCTCCCACTCGCAGCCCAGCCCCCGGACGCCGACTCCGGAGGAGGGGGGGGAACCCGGAGCCCGCC
>NW_006159602.1:5144994-5155271 GCF_000334495.1 Tupaia belangeri chinensis | reverse complement strand
CGGGCGGGCTTCGGGGGCTGCCTGGGCCTCGAGGCCGCCCGGGGCCTGACCCCCGCTCCGCCGCGCAGCCTGCGAGCGCGCCCGGGGCTCCCCCAGGCCGTCCCCCGAGGGCGAGGTCACCCCAGAGGGCCCTGGGGTGACCGAGGCGCCTATTTTTAGCTGGGCCCGAGGGCCCCCGGGAAGGAAGGCGGATTACCGCCTCCACGGCCGGGGACGGAGGGAGCGCGTCTCCGGCGGCGTCCCTGGGCCACGCTTACGCCATGCTGGAATCTCAGCCTCCGACGTCCCCTCCGGGGCCTCAGCCACGGCTCTCGGCGCTCGCCCCTTCCCGCTGCCCCGTGCTGGTCCCCAGGTCGTGGTGGGGGGTGATAGCGGACCGGAAAGCGGCGTCAGGAGAGAGTTGGGAAGAACCTGCGGACCGCCCCGGAGCTGGGCGAAGTTATCCCGTCTCCCCGAGGGGTGTGTCTTCCTTAGCGATCCCCTCCCCCCATCAGTTTCCAACAATGAGATTTTTGGCTTTGTGGACCTCGGCCGAAAACCGAACTGGCAGTCTAGAGCAGTCGCAGGGCAGGCCAGCCTGGAGTGTGCGATGTGCAGCCCCGCAGCTGGGGCGAGGGGGCCGGAGTGCTCTGGGGACGCGCACCCCTGGTGCGGCCAGCAGGACCCTGGGTAGGTCCAGAGCGCGTGGAGGTATGTTAGGCATTCATTCCTCCTGGGAGGCAGGAGGGTTCCAGATCCGTAACTGTTGGGCCTGCACCAGAAATGGATTCCTTAGTGGCGCATGAGTAAGAACTGCTTCAAAAGCTGCAGTTGAAGTTAACTGTTAAAAAGTTGTTGGTTATTTTTTCTTAAACTGTTTTGTGGAAAGGCTGGAGGAAGTTAGACACCCTAGTCACTTACAGATTAACACCTGTAATCTGGGACGGACCAGACCTATTATCAATAAATTGTGTAGGATGGACGTAATGCTTGCATTTTGGCCAAATTAAGTAGCAGGCAAAGGGCAGCAGTGTCTCTAGTTTGGCTAAAAGCTGTTTTGATGACAGTGGGATAATCTTCCCAGGAGTAGATGTACCTTGTAGTAGATTTATGTATCTGTTCCCTGATAAACAGGTCTTTTTCTTTTCTTTTTTTAGTTTTGCTATAGGGCAGGTGCACGTGCATGAGAGAGAGAGAGAGAGAGAGAGAGAGAGAGAGACACCACCCCCCAGGGGCATGCCACTCCACAATCTCTTCTCCATTGTCCTATTGGAATTTTGGGCACGCAGGTATGCTTGCACTTGTGCCAGATATACTGCAGGGTCTAGGACTTGAACCACAGTTGACCATCATTTGGCTGGCCCATAATATAACTTTTTTCCCCCTTCCCTCTTTCTTTAGTTCAAGGATCTAACATCCTTGCTGTTGGTAGGTTCTAAGAAAAAAGTTCATTCTCCTTCCACCCTGACATTGAGTTAGAAATGTCCATTCTGATGCTGTAGCGGGCAGGAGATATTACAGCATTTCTGTTATTAAATGTGCTTAGAGAATAAGATGTTCTAGTCTTATGTTTCTGAGACTTGTACTGAAAAAGTATAGCAAGACCTACTGAAAAGTTTTCTTAAATGTGTTAAACACATGAAAAATTGTATTTATGATCTTGTTTCCAATTTATTTTTTATTGCTGGAGGGCATGTGCTCAGAGAGAGAGAATGAGAGGTAGAGGAGAGGAGAAAGCCACTCCCATGAGTAAGGGTGTTTCCTGAAACCCTTCTCCATCTCTCCCTCCTTTGGGCATTTTGGACATGCTGGCAACAGTGCCCCACATGTTTCTTAGGCCCCAGGGTCAGCTCTGTGGGATCAGCTGTCTTAACTTCCACAGTACCTGCAGGCCCAGAAGATGTATTTTTAATTGTATGTTTGTCATAATTTTTATAACAAAATTTTAATCTAAAAGATCTCCAGTACTTTGTAAACATTTTACATTGTTAATAAACCTAATGGTTCAAGAAGGTCTTGGGTTTTTTAGGAATCTGACCTAATAAAAAGGGAATGTAGAAGAGCTGCTTTATAAAAACATTCAAATATTTGAAGAGAATATCTTACAAGCTATTTTTTCTGTGTACTGTTCGTTTTTAGTTACTTTGAAGGTAAATGTAGGTTTTATTTAGAGGCTAGAAGCAAGTAACTTTCTCTAGAAGTTCACAGTCATGATTACTCACACACAGATAAGTCACATCTCATTGCTTCCTCTTCCAGTTTTTGTGAATGTGATTTTGGAAGTTCCAATCTGTAATTTACTTGCAAATCACTGGAAAGACATTGTTTTAGGTAAGACTATAAACTAGGGACCAGCAGATGGCATAATGTTTACATCACTGGACTCCCTCATAGTCACCTGTGGTTCGAGTCTTGGACTCAGTGGCCTAAAACTCATGCTGGATGCATGTGTGTGCATGTATGCCTAAAATCCCAAAAGGAGAAGTAATTGCAGCATGGATCTCTCCTGGGGGATCATTTCTTGCTTTCTGTCTCTCTGTCGTCTCTGTCTCTTCAGCAAGTGCAAGTGCCTATAGCAAAAATCTCTAAAAAAAACCAAAACAAAACAGTATATATATATATATACACATACACACACACACACACACACGCACATATATGTAAAGAAGTGTATGTATATAGATATATATTTTTTAAGTGTAAATTAAACAGGGGAAGAAATCTTAAGTACCATAAACTAAGGAGTTTGATTAACTTAACTTTTTGTATGTGAGATTTAGAAAAATAAAGACAATTTATAACTGTGCTAGGCTGTTGAATTGGTGCTTGAATTTTTGATCTTTGAGAGAGGTAGCAGTATAAACTGTTTAGACTATTTTTTTTCCTTTTTGAAAATGATATTTAAGCTTTTAGTTGGTTTTATGTGAAAAGAAAATAGACAAGATACACTGTCACTACTAAGAATAGTTTTTGTAGACTCCAATAGGAAATTTAGTACTCTTGGAAATATGAGAAATGCTCAACTCTGTAAAAAGTTTACTACTATCAGCTGATGAAGAACTTTTAACCATAACTTAAATCTGGTTTCAGCGAAGTGAATTTTGTGTACCTAATGTAACTTAAACTGATGGCTTATACTTTTCTTCCAGGGCTCTCTGCTTTTCGAGTTCTTGCCTTTTCACTAATTGCTTTGCACATTGTCTTGTGGGTTGCTTTTACTCTTAAAGTTGACATGCTCAGTCCTTGGTTCACTTTTCTATTTATATTCCTCTGGCGATCTCATCCAGTGTCATGGCTTTAAATACTTCATGTTGCTGACTCCCATATTTAATAATTCTATCACAAACTTCCCTCACACACTCCAGGCAGCCTGTTAGGCCAGTCCACTTGGATGGGCAGAGGTCAACTCAAACTAAAGTTCCATATTCCTTTTTTGAACCTACCTCAGGTACAGGCTAACCTATCTTACCATTCCATCCAGCATTCAGGGAAAAAAATGTTGAAGTCTTCCCTTATTCAGCCACTTTCATACTTGGTGTTCTGTGTTCTTAGAATCGGAATCCAGTTGCTTTTTTACTACTTCACTGCTCACCAGTATGGTCTAAACCATTCTTACCTCTTGCCTACATTTCTACAGTTACCTTCCTAACTTGTCACTCTGTTAACTACATATGTTATTTTCAGCACAGCAACAAGATCATAATACCTGTGTCTTCAAAACCTTGTAATAACTTCCTCTATGTAGGTTAAGAGCTCACGTCCTGATGGCTTATAAAGACTTTAAATAATCTGGGCACTTCCACTCTCTTCATCCTTTCCTTACCCTGCAGAGTGGCTGCTCTTCCCCTCCCCATTTCCCGCCAGCCCACTGACTGGCCCATGGCCTTTTACTGGCTTTTGTACTTCTATTGCTATTTCCCTAAGATATTTGCATGGCTTACTTCCTTGTCCCTTTCAAGTCTTGGTTTTACAATGTCACTTTCTCAGAAAGGTCTATTTTGTTTAAAACTGTACTCTCCTGCTTATGGTCCCTGTGTCCTGCTGTATTTTTTCTGTAGCATTGGTCACCTTCTGTCATACTGTGTAATTTTCTTTTGAAATATTTTTGGTGTAGGGCATGAGCACTCACTGGAGAGACAGGCAGAAAGCAAGAATTCCCCTCCCCTCCATGTGAAATGGCCATGCCGCAATCCCTTCTCCATTCTCCTCTCAGGATCTTGGACACACATGTACATACTCCTGCCAGATCTGGGACTTGAACCATGGCCAACTACTTGGGAGTCCAGTGATGTATTCATTACACTCTCTGCTGGTCCCATAATTTTCTTATTGATGATATTTAAGTTTTCTTCCCCCATCTCCAAACACATACTAAAATGTAACCTCTGTAAGGGCAGAGCTTTTCATCTGTTTCATTCATTGATGGATCCCCAGAGTTTAGGGCAGTGTCTGGCATGTTGTGGATGCTCAATAAGGATTTATTGAATGAACAAATGAAATCCTTGCTCAGCAGTTCCTTCCTTTGAAGGATTCCTTATTCTTATATGTATGTAGTTTGCCCTTTTACCTTCTTAGGAACGCCCTGAGAGCGAAAGAAGGTGCCCTGAGAGCAAAAGAAGGCGGCAGGCAGTTTTTGGGAATCCCTTGCTGGAGGGAGTGATGTTAAAATGTGGTGAGACCTTCTTATCTGCCTCACCTGATTAGCACTATAAATTAGTTAATTCAAAAAGGCAATGAAAGGATGAAAGCAGTGACTCAAAATATATGTGTACCTTAAATATTTTTACTGAAAACTTTTTTTTAACTTAGAGTTATCTAATTTAGAACAGTCTCTTTTCTTGGTATGTGGGATCTCCTGATAATTGTATCCTAAAAGCATTACCTGTGATTTCTAGTATTGTTTTTTATAAAGGGGAATGACAGTGTAGGCACTGGGAAATCCCTCTAGAATTTTCCAGTCCTTCACTATGGCCTCATAAAAGATGTAATTTTCATAGAATTAATACCTTTTGACTTTATTTTCCTATTGATTGGGTTCCTAGGAGTAAATGGGTAGAATACCCTGCTAGCCAGAAGCATTTACTAGGTCGTTGGGAAAGTCATGACGTATTTTTGCGTCATGGCTTTTCCAAGGACTCAGTAGCTTTCAGTAAACTCCAGCTCGTGTATTTTTACAGTGGAGGAAAATATCAGTTAATCCAGTGAGAGGTCCTAGCTTCCATTAGGATCGCTTCCACCTTCCATAAGTGTAGCAGCCCTAGGATCTTAGCATCTTACTGTTTCTAGAACAGAACTTGAGTTTCAGTATGGTCTATCAAGAGACATGATATTGTGCTACATTCTTGCTGGAAAATGTGGGACAGTTATTTATTCTTAAATGTGACTCATTTGAGTTGCCAAGGAAACTGGTCCTGTATAACAAGTTGAAGGTCAGTAGTTAGGAAACCTATGGGTCTTAGACCTTATTAACGCGAAGGTTTTATGCAAGTTCTTTAGTGCTTAGTTCTTAATTATATAACATCGTGTGGTGTAGTAGAAAGTGTGTTGGAGCTAGGGAGTCTGAAGAGTTTGGCTTTGATTTTGACTTTCCTAGTTAGTTCCACTTACTGCATGTGCTGTCTTACGGTTTTACTTAACCTGCCTGAGGCTCATTGGGGATTATCTTTGTAGTTGCTGCATAAGTAATGGCTAACATTAGAATGCTTATTTGCTGTCCTGCTTTATCATATTTAATCTCCTCAACAACTTTACGAGGTAGATACTATTTGGTGGGAACCAGGGAGACAGGTTAAATAATTTGTCCAAAGACACAAGAGGAAGAACCTGAATTTTAACTGAGGGAATCTTACTTCAGAGCTAATTCTCACTCAAGGATCCCTTTTGTATGAATGCTTTCTGAAAAAGTAAAGCACTGTCCATGTATAGTTATTTGAAAACTAAATTAAGGTTATAAAGATTTTTTTCCCCAGTTTTAAAAATTGGGAGATTTGATGTTTTTCAAGTGGGGAAGATAGTAAAAAACAGCTTAAAATTTAGTGGTATACATTTTTTTAGTTATGTGGAAAATAATGGATAGACTGTTACCCTGTCCAAGAATTTTTTTTCAGTCTTAATTTCTCTATGTGCTCATTACAAGTGATTTTTATGATGATTGTTTTAGGAAGTTCAACTCTGGGGTCAGCAATTAGCACAATGGCTATGTCGCTGGACTCCCACGTAGTTGACTGCGGTTTGAGTCCTGGACCCGGTGGCTTAAACTCACTTCGGGCACGTGTGCGTGCATGCCCAAGATCCCGAGAGGAGAATGGAGGAGAAGGGATTACGTTGTGTCCATCCCCACTGGGGGGTGATTTCTCGCTTTCTGTCTCTGTCTCTCTTCTTTCTGGCGAGCGCACGCGCCCTATAGCACCCCCCCCCCAAAAAAAAAGGAAGTCCAACTCTGATCATTGTACCTAAAGTGCAAGCCTTTCCCATTTTTTGTTCCAGTCTTATTGTTCTTCATTGCACTATCAGTCACTCCGCAACATTATGGTATGTGCTGATTTATAAGCTTGATGTCTGTCTCACCTTTGAGACTATAGGCACCATGAGGTGGAGGCTTTGTCTTGTTTACTCAGGTAGTGCTCAATTTGAATGAATGAATTGGCCGATGTTTGAAAATGATTGGCACTCATTGAACCTACTGCTTACTTGTTATTTGTAACATCCTTCTCCATTGGCCTGGCTTCATTGAGTGGTATTTGGAATGTCCCGTGAAGTGAAGCTTGAAGAATAAGGTTTACTCTTGAGAAAGTGGGATAGAAAACCATTCAGAACATGAATTTCAGGAGTATCTTCTGTGTAGAGGACCAGTTAATCCTGTTGATCGGTAATTTAAGTGTTCTGAGTGGAATCTGCATGTAAATAATTTAGTGATTGTATGTGTTTAGATCCAGTTATCTTGGAAATAAATTTGGACAAGCTGTGCCTCCCAGTGTTCTGAACGCTTCATTGTTGAACATTTAAGCTATTTCCGTAAATCTTTATTATCAACATACAGGTTGAATTCATTTATGTGCTGCTAACCTGTACTTGGCCTAGTTTATTGGAAATCGTGTTGATTTGGAATGTATTCTGTAATTACGTTACTTAGTTTTTTCATAACTTGGATGTCTGAGGTGGGCTGAATGTCATGATTTCTGTGAAGGGAATTTCTCAAACTTGGAATTATTTAGTGCTTTATTTCTGGGTACAGTTTCAGGTACTGTATTAGCTATGTGGTTGGTACTCCATTACCAGTGAATGCAGAATCATTTCCCACATAGCTTCCAATTTGACCTAGATGTTTACTATAATTTAAGTTGTAGGGCTAGCAGTTGATGTGGTGGTGACGGTGCTGGACTCCCACATGACCTACTGTGGTTCAGGCCTTGGCTCTGGCAGCTTGTTTTCTCATCCCCACCTACCTTCCCCCTCCTTTGTCTCTTTAGTGAACATACAACATGCCTATGGCAATTAAAAAAAAAAACACATAAATAAGTCCTTTGTTATAATTTATTTATTTTTAAAAGGACTATTTGTTTTACTCATCATTTTTATTTTTAAAAGTTTGACCAGAGTGATAGGGGAAGTGAGAAAGCAAGCTGCTAGGTCTAGGACTTGAACTGCAGTTGACCATGTGGGAGTCCATCACCTTAACCACTGTGCCACCTGCCAGCCCCAATAAATAATTATTTAAAAAGAAATGGAAAGTTTTGATCTAATACTTTGTGAAAATGGCTTATTTTTCTTTTCTTTTGGTCCAAAAAATTGGATCTAGTTTTAACTTGAAAGAAGTATTTTTGAACTTGAAAATTTTCAAGTACTTTTCAAAAAACATACATTTAAAGATTAGCTGTGGAGGGGCCAGCAGGTGGTGTGGTGGTTAAAGTACTGTACTCCCACATAGTTTGAATACCGGACCCAGACCAATGCTTTGCTTTCTCACTTTCCCTCTCTCTTTCTCACTCTGTTTCTCTCTGGTGAGTGCAAATGCCCTATAGCAATTTTTAAAAAAGAGATAAATAAATTTAAGTAAATCTTTTTTAAAAAATATTAGCTATGGAATTATATGTAAAATGCAGCCTATACATTTACTTTGTCTGGAATTAGAGGAGAAAAGAAATATTTCATGTATAAAAATTAGTTGTAAAATAAGTAAAGATGAGTTTTTGTCTACTCTTTTAGCATTAATAATTTTACCCATCATAAGTAGGTAAAATTTTATTTCCTGTCTTTTCAGTGTTATATAACTTTCATTTAGGCAGAAAGTAATGGATGCATTTAAAATAACATACTTGAATTTTTTTTCTAATAGCTTTTGCATGAACGCTTGCCAGAGAGAGAAAAAAAGAAAAAGTGAGAAATCACCCTCCATGGGGAATGGCCATACTGCAGTGGCTTCCCCAGTCTCTCTGAGGACTTTGGGCATGCATACACATTGCACCGATGTGATTTTCAAGACATTGGTCTGGGATTCAACAATGGAATTGGCCATCTGGGATACAGTGCCTTAACCGCTGCATCACCTGCTGGCCCATAATGTACTACTTATTTATTATTTTTTTAAAGAGACTTTTGCTATAGGACGCTTGTGCTCACTGGAGAGACAGAGAATGAGAGACAGAAAGAGAAATCACCCTGGGAGCGTGGGGGAAGGGGAGAGGGAGGGACATGACCAAGCTGCAATCCCTTCTCTGTTCTCCTCCCCCTTCAATAGGTCTGTTGGTGCACTTAAATAGTGCTTTACACTGTTACTCAGTACAGCAACAGGTGTACACATACATAGTAATGAAGGTTTCCTAAAAACCAGAAAACCTCTGTGTGATGGCATTCCTTGCTCTTCTTTTCATTAAAAATGCTAGTCAAAGTCCACCAAGTTGATTTTTGTTCTCCATGGAAGAGGTTTGACTTACAGTTTGAATCAGTTGTGTTGGGGTTTATATAATAGTCAGCTAGGAACTAGGGATTGCTGCATTGTAGGATATACATATTACCAGCTTTACTAGGTAGTACCCAATCATCTTGCAGTGTAAATATAGTATTTCCCTCACATGCATTATTTGTGATGGCTCCATATTCTTGAGATTGGTAAATACGTTTTAGGTTTTGCATTTCTGATTACTGAGAAAGAAAGAAACATCTTTTCAGATGTTTTGCTGGACATTTTTGTGTCATTTTCTCTGGATTAGGTGTTCATTTTTCTCTTGGCTTGCCTTTGTCTTTGGTTGGTAGGATTTCTTTTTTTTTTTTTTTGGTTTGTAGGATTTTTTTTTTTTTTTTTTTTTTTTTTTTAAGAGAGAGTTTTTGCTATAGGGCATTTGACCTCTCTTGAAAGACAGACAGAAAGTGAGAAATCACCCTTTTCCTGGGGGAGGGGAATGGCCATGCTGCTATTCCTTTTTCTCAATTCTCCTCTTGGGATCTTGGGCACACATGCACACATATGTGACATGAGTTTTAAACCTCTGAGTCTGGGACTTAAGCCGCAGTTGACTGTAGGAGTCTAGCGAGGTAACCATCATGCCATCTTTGGGCCACAGTAAGAGTTCTTTATCTGTTTGAATACTAATCTTTGCCAATGGTGTGTCACATATATCTTCTGTATTGTGATTTGTCTTCTCACTTTAATGTGTGGTGTCTGTTAAAAGTTTAAAGTTTTGGGACCAGCAGATGGCATAATGGTTATGTGACTGGTTATGTGACTCATAATGGTTATATGGCTGACCGAATTTGGAGTCCCGAACCAGGAAGCTTGAAACTCATGCCAGGTGCATATGCATCTGTGCCCCAAATCCTGAGAGGAGGATGGAGGAGAAGGGATTGTAGTGTGGCCATACCTCTAGGGGATGATTTCTTGCTTTCTGTTTCTTTTTCTCTATCTTTCCTGCAGCAGGAAACCCTTTTCTACCTTATGAGGATATTCTTTTTTTTCTTTTTCTTTTTTGAGAAGTTTTTGCCTTAGAGCATGTGTACTTGTGGGGGTGGGTGGGTCATGAGACAGAGACAGAGGGAAAGTGAGAAATCACCCTCTTCCCCCAGGGGAGATGGCCATGCCACAGTCCTCTTTCCTCCATTTTTCTCTCTGGATCTTGGGCATGCATGTACCATGTTTCAAGCCACTGGGTCCAGCACTCGAACCGCGGTTGGCCATGTGGGAGTCCAGCGATGTAACCGCTATGCCATCTTTTGATCCTATTATGAAGACATTCTTGCATGTTGTCTTATGAAGTTTTATAATATATTGTCTTATAATTCTTTCCCTCGTAATGCTTTTTTTT
>NW_006159602.1:5121296-5144974 GCF_000334495.1 Tupaia belangeri chinensis | reverse complement strand
GTAATGATTTTTTTTGTCCCTTTTATGCTACTGTTTCTTCTCCAAGATTTCCACTGCTTAGCATTCCAGTTTTTTTAAAAGGACTAAAATGTGTTTGTGTACTACATGCTTTGAAATAATTTGAATTAATAGTTGACTACAATTGTTGTGAGGATTGCTTTACTTGTAGAATCATAAGAAAATAGTTATGTAGGAATGTTTGAAGAAAAAGAAAGTGTAGATAGTTTATCAGTAAACTTTGAAGTTTCCGTTCACCTCTAACCTTCATATATGTGATAAAAAAGATTTGTAAACATTTCAAAGTGATGTTTGTTTGTATTTTCTGTGAACTTCTTGAAAGACCTCTCGGTAAAGCTATAGTTCTAGATAATGGATTTGAAGCCTGATTGGGTTTCTTTTTTTAGAAAAAAAATTTGGTAGAGCGACTGGAGAGAGACAGAGAAAGAAAGGGAAAGCGAGAAAGCACACCCTATGGGGGATGGTCACGTCACAATCCTTTCTTAACAGTTTCTCTGTCATATAGACACACCTGGTGTATTTTTTAAGTCACCCGATCTGGGCCTTGAACTTCATGACTGGTCATGTGAGTTGCTGCTGACTTAACCCCCCATGCCACTAGCTGACCCTGGATTGGTTTTCATACATTTTCCTTCTCTTCCTTTTTCAAAAATTGAATGAATACATGCTATTTTCACAAGTCGTGCAAATCCTTTTCCCTACCCTCTCCCCTTACTGTTGAGCAGCAAACCTGTATTGGTTCCGTTGTTACTTTTAGGAGTTGAACTTCTGACTTGAGCATCTTACAGTCAGTATCCATCTATCTTTCCCATTCCTTTCTCCATTCAATTATGGGTTTCCATTTTGAGTTTTTAATGAATTTCTGAGCCAGAAGATGTTCATCTTAATTTCAAGTTTAGCTTTATCTTCAAATAATCTTTTTTTGTTTCATGCCATTACTAAATGTTTGGAAGAGACCTTTTTTTTTTAAAAAAAAAAACTTCATTTATTTATTCTGAGGTGGAAGGTACCCTCCTCAGGGTCCTCATACTGTGATCCATTCTCAGTCCTAGCTGGCCCAGATCACGGACATGCTTAGGGAGGTCTCTGGATATGTGTGACCCCAGACCTTCCCCACATGGGTCCAGCTGTGTTCCTGTTACAGTCTTCTGGTCCTATAGAATAGAAGGGTTTTTATTTGAAGTCTTCATGTTCATTTCTCCCTACTTTAACATTATCTCTTTTTTTGAAGATCTACTGAGTGTATCCTGGGAACTTCCCAGAACATATCATTAAGTGCTCTAATTCAGTGATGTATGCCCTTCATTTGCTCAAAACTGTTTGAGTCTCATTGAGTATTACTCTGCTCTATAGAATAAGTCTGATTTTAGTATTGTACTCATTGGTGCCTGTAATTATTTTAAATTCCTAAGTCTTGAAGTATGATTCTTGTTCCTGCTAGTTGATCTACTTATCCTGTATTTCTTCAATCTGTTTTGGAGTTTGTAGTCCAATTCAAAATGAATTTTTTTGAGGTAGAACTAGTATTTGTTGTTACCTAGAATCTTACTGCTTGTTGTCTCAAACTCATAAATCAAATATCTAATGACTTGAGTTCATTCTTGAAAAAAACCCACTGCTTAATGAAAAGCCATTATATGAAAACATTTCCATCAGTCTTAGTGGGAAATTATGATGATGTATTCCATCCCAACAAGCTTTTACACATAGGTAAATATTAATCTAAAAATGAAGAGGAGTTTATGTAGGTATAAATGATTTGAAAGTAAATACTGTATGTGAGATATAACACAATATAATCAAGATCATATTTGCCCAAGCAACATGAGAAAATTTGATATAAGGTGGTGGTGATTGTTGGTTGGTTGTCATTCTTTGGGAAGTCTCTGGGAAATTTGTTCTTTTTGTACTTTTTTCTTTACCAATTTCAACCTTTTTGGAGCTCATAAATATTGTACATTTAGTCGTCTTTTAAAAGTCAAGTTGGGGCACAGAAAGGCCACCTTTAGGGCAATTGAGGATAAACACAGAACACAGTCCTTTAAACAACGTGGAAATGGAACACATGATTTTTTTTTTTTTTTTTTTTTGCTATAGGGTGTGCACACTCACCGGAGAGATGGAGAGAGAAAGAGAGAGAGAGAAAGTAAGAAATTACCTCCTGGGGGGCGGGGATGGCCACACTGCAATCCTTTCTTCCTCTGTTCTCCTCTTGGTATTTTGGACACAGAAGCATGGGCCTGGCATGAATGTCAAGGCCCCCCGGGGGGCCTTGCCCGTAAGTGACCTTTAGTTAACAAGTATTTGACAGTACGATGGACTGAGCACTGTGCTAGGCTCCAGATAGTGAGAGAGTTGTTCATTGAGCATGTTAAACTTCTCAGTATTGTAGTATGAACAAGCAAGTAAAAATTCCAGTGAATATTTCCTTAAACCATAGTTCTTATCATACAATTTCAGAAACCATGTGATTGAAAATGTAAAGGCAACTACTGCTTTTTCTTTTTTTTTTGAAGAGATTTTTTTTTCCTATAGGTCGTGTGTGCTCGATGGAGAGACAGACAAGAGACAGAAAGACTGAATGTGAGAAATCACCAGGCTGCAATCCCTTATTCTCCAGTATTCTCTTGGGATTTTGGGTACACATGCAAATGCGCCCAGTAATGAGGCTTAAGCTGCCAGGCCTGGCTGGAACTTGAACTGTGTTCGAGTACGTGGGAGTCCAGCGACGTAACCATTACGTAACCATTACGTCATCTGCTGGTCCTGAGGCAGTTACTTCTTAATTTTGGTAAATCATAATGGGAAAATGGGCCAGCAGATGGCATGGAGGTTAAGATGCCGGGATTCCACATGGCCTACTTTCCAGTTCAAATCCGACTCTGGCAGCTTGAAAATCATGCTGGGTGCTTGTGCGTGCATGCCCAAAGCCCTGAGAAGAAAATGGAGAATGCATTGTGGCAAGGTCATAATGTCTTGGTGGGTGCTTCTCCCCCAACACCTGGCTTGCACATGTGCTCTATAGCAAATGAATAAATAAATTAATAATAGAATGGGAAAACTTCTTTATGTAGTTAGATTCTTTTTCTTTAACTTCACTTTGGATTAATAACTAATTACCATAAAAACTTCCTGAAAAATCTGCAAGTAAGAATTAAGAATACATAATTTTCTTTGTATTAGTTTCTTCCTTTGTACTTGTAGTTAAAATGTATAAAATTCTATTTATTCACAATTCTGCAGCTTTTGTAGACTGTACCTTTTTGCTTTCTCTTACTTAGGTTTGTCAGGAATTTGCTTGTGGAGTGGCACTGAAATGTAGACTGTGGAAGTGTAGAAACTGAAATATAGACTACAGAGTAGATTGTAAATCTTAGAAAAAAAAAATCAGTGACTAAAAACAAAGAATTGCAGGTGCCAGAAAGGCTGTGGTGAAAAGGGAACCCTCTTACACTGTTAGTGGGAGTGTAAATTAATACAGCCTCTTTTGAAAACAATATGGAGATTCCTCAAAAACCTACAAATAGAACTACCATATGACCCAGTAATCCTCCTCTTTGGTTTTTACCCAAAGGATAGGAAAACAGTCAGAAAGATACTTGCACATCCATATTTATTGCAGCATGTCACAATTGCTAAGACATGGAATCAACCCGAGTGTCCAGAAACTGAGGAGTGGGTTGAAAAACTGGCTCGTATGTACTGTGGAGTGTAACTCTGCCATAGAAACAGTGAAACCCTATCATTTGATTCAGAGTGCATGAATACAGAAGACCTAAGTGTAGTGAACCAGACTTTGAAAGATACACACCCCATAGCCCTACTCAATACATACTGAATGTCTGTACTCTATGGCAGAAATGGAAAGATCCAAAGATATGATAGAGAAAGTAAGTATAAATACCAGATACTGTAAGGGAGGGGAGTGGATGGTAGTGGGTGGTAGAGGGTGTGTGGGAGGGGCTAAGGGAAGAAACATTTGACAGATAACAAAATGTAAAGTTCTCTGTTGAAAAAGAAATTGTGTATCTTTTCATTTATATAAAAAAGGTAAGTGAAATATATAGAATAAAGAAAAAAGCAATTAGGCTTTCACTCTTGCTTAATGAGAGCACTTGACTGTAAAATACTGTGATGTTTTGTCCTAGTTTTATATGGCTTTGTACTTAGAAACCTATAATTTTCAGAGAAGGAAAATTTCTTGCTGGCATTCTTTTTCTTGTCTTCCTGTATAGTTTATTAGGAAAAACAAAAAGGGTCAGCTGTAATTCCTAATAAAAAGATATTGGTGTATTCTCATTCATATTTGCCTTGGAAGAAGTATTGCTTACTTAAATTATGTCCCGGATTAGTAAATTTCATATTAACTACTATTGTTTATTGTCCTAAACAGTCAGTTTTGTTTCTGACACTCCCTTGCTTCTGAAAACTAATGTTTTGGTGTTTGTCTGGGTCTAGAATCTTACGTTGTTATTGTTTCTATGGAGATTTTATTCCATGATCCTCTGGATCTCATTGCTGAGTAATATGTAAGTCTAATTTTATTTCTTCATAGATAATCTTAGTGTTGCTTTTAGGCTTTATGTCTTTTGAATTATACAGTGTTACTTCAAATATATTTAAATACATTTCTTTCACGTATTTTGTCCAGATTTTGTTGAACTTCTTGAATTAGAAGATTCATATTTTTCAAGTTTTTGAAAATTCTCAGCCATAATCTCATCACATACTATTTTTACTCTTTTCTCCTTGAATTCCCATTTGATTTACTTACTGGATCTTCTCATTATATCCATCATCTGTTTTTCTTTCCTACTTTCTCTTATGTATCCTTTTATGCTACATTGCCAGTTTATGCCATTCTGTTTTATAATTCTTCAATTTTGTGTAATTATCAGTCATTCAGAAAGAACTTTTTTCCCAGAGGGTTTTGTTGCCTTCCTGAGTCTCTCCGAGTGCTTTCATTGCCTTTGTGCCATTTTTACTTTCATATTTTTGGTAGGAAGGGGTGGAGGTGTTCTGTGCTGGCGAAGCCTATAGATGTAGACTCTGAATCCAGATTATAAAATCTAAATGGAAACTTTTTGTCTTGCTTCCGAAAAAGCAGCTAAATTTCTATTTTTGTGTATTTTTTTTTTCATTTTGATACATGCTTTTTGTTTTTGTATTAAGATCATTTTTGTTAACTGGAGTCTCCTTGTGAAGTCTGTTTTATGTAATTTGTCTCATTTCTACTTTCCCAACATGTAGCCCAAGTTTTCCTGTCTTAGCCTTAAGTGAGCATTAACCCTTTTAGTTCTTATTTGATTTCTTACTGCCTCGGAATTTTCCTTAACTTCCAGGAAGCACACCTGTTTTAAAACAAAACTATTTTTGCTATTTTAAAATTGAATCTTAGCCCACATTGTTAGAAATGGATTCTCTAAATTGTTTTTAAAAGTCGTGATTTAACCTATAATTTTAAAAATATAGTCAATTTATATTATAAAAGTAATATGAACTGGTGGGAAAGTGTAAACATTCTGGAGGGTATCAGTTAAAAGTTACCAAGACCAGTACTCGGAAGTCATCACAGAATTTATATTTTGCCATGCGTCCTTCCAGTTCTCTGTGCGTCTATGAGCATGACTCTCACTTAAAAGGGAATATTCCCCTTTTCTGCAGTTTGCTTATTTATTTATTTATTTTTTGGAGAGGTTTTTGCTATAGGATGTATGCGCTCACCAGAAAGACAGAAACAGAGAGATAGAAAGCAAGAAATCACCCCCCAGGGGGGTTGGCCACGTAGCAGTCCCTTCTCCATTCTCCTCTCAGGATCTTGGGCTCGCACACGCACCCGGCGTGAATCTCAGACACTGGGTTCCGGGACTCGAACCGCGGTTGGCTAAATGTGAGTCCAGTGACATAGCCATTACTCTAACTGCTGGTCCCTAGTTTGCTTTTTATATGTGTTTTGGTTTATTTAAAATAGATTTTGAAATGTCTTCCCATATTACATGTGAAGGTCTAAAAGTTTGTTTAGTTATTTCCCTAATGCTGGGCACAAATTTCTTCAGTTTTTAAAGGTTACATTGCTAACAGTGAGCACACTTGAGTGTATCTTCCCATTTGCATGGTTAGATTGGTGCAGTAACTATCAGGAAAGGAATTTTCACTGTTTAAGGATATGTACTTTGAAGCTTTTCCAACTTTTTCACTGAATTTCTCTAGTTATACTCACATTAACACTATCAGTACTGGGTTTTGCACTCCCTGGACCATCCATGCCTTTAAATATTTGCCAGCCATAGTATAAAAAGGTAGTATATGCATATAACTTTTTTTTAAAGACAGCTTTATTGAGGTATAACTGTCATGCAGTACACTGCATATATTAAAGTGTACAGTAAGATGAAAGTTGTCCCATGTACATTGGTGAAAAGTCACTGCTGTCGGGACCAGCAGTTCGTGTAATGGCTCTATCGCTGGACTCCCATATATTCGACCGCTGTTCGAGTTCTGGACCCGGTGGCTTAAACTCACGCTGGGTGCGTGTGCGTGTGCGTGCCCGAGATCCCGAGAGGAGAAAGGAGGAGGAGGGAATGCGGCATGGCCATTCCCCCCGGGGGCTGATGTCTCGCTTTCTATCTCTCTGTCTCTCTCTGTCTTTCTGGCAAGCGCATGTGCCCTATAGAAAAAACCTCAAAAAAAAAAAAAAAAAGTCACTGCTGTCAAGGCAGTAAACATAGGCATCACCTCCAAAATAAAATTTCCTGGTTTCTCATGGTTATCTCTTATCCTAAGATTTTTATGTACTACTAATCTAAGTGAAAATAGGTCATATAATGTTGATTTTGCATCTCTAATGTTACTGAGGTGGCATTATTATTACTTTTTTTTGAGAGGTTTTTGCTATAGGGCGCATGTGATCTCTAGACAGACAGAGAGAGACAGAGAGATAGAAAGCGAGAAATCACCCCCCAGGGGGGTTGGCCACGCCGCAATCCCTTCTCCTCCATTCTCCTCTCGGGATCTTGGGCATGCATGCACACGCGCCCAGCGTGAGTTTAAGCCACTGGGTCCAGGACGCGAACTGCGGTCGACTATGTGGGAGTCCAGCGACATAGCCATTACGCTAACTGCTGGTCCCCTGAGGTGGCATTATTAAAAAAAAAAAAAAAACCTGTGCTTATCGGATATCTTTTCTTCCTCTGGGAATCTTTTAAACATCTTTTCTGGTTCATCTCTTTCTCAGATTTTAAGTGGTATTTTTGTAAGTTAAGGCAACAAGAAATTTGCAATTTCTCTTTTAAAATGTATTTTTAATTTGTCTTAGGTTTTTTGAATTTAGTCATCTTTTATTCCTCAGTTTTGCTATAGGGTGCGTGTGTTCACCAGAAAGAGAGGGATAGTGAGAAATCATCCCCCAGGGGGCTTCGCTATGCCGCAATCCCTTCTCCTCACTCTCTTGGAATTTTGGACACACATGCACAGGTACCTGACATAATTTTCAAGCCACCAGATTCGGGATTCGAACCACGCAGGTAGCCTTGTGGAATCCAGCACCTTAACTTCCATGCCTCTGGTGGCCCAGTCTCTTTCTCTCTCTCTTTTTTTTTTTTTTTGTAAAATTGTTGCTTGTCAGTCACATTTACCAGTTTTTTTTAATGGTTCTGGGTTTTATGTGAAACATTGAAAAATGTTTTACAAAACAAGATCTTCTTTTCTCCACAAAGCACATGTGCATGCACTAGAGGGAGAAGGAGAGATATGTATTGGGTCATTGGTTAAATCATGATGCATAGAAAAACGTAGAAAAATATGTCACGACTTTCCCAATGGCCTGATATATAGAGAGAGGCCCCTCAGCAGTGGGATTTCTTTCATACACAATCCACAGCCCTTGATCTCCATTCATTTCTCTAGCCTATCAGGATTGTGGGCATGTGTGTATGTGCCTGGCATGTTTTTCAAGCCACCTGGGGCTGGGATTTGAACTGTGGCCAGCCATATGGGATCTGGATCTTTCTGTATAGTGCTTAACTGCTCTGCTGAGCTGGCCCAAAATTAGTTTTGAAAGAAAAAAAAAAAAAAGCCTTTTCCTCTAGTTCTTTCGCGGTTTAATTTTTAACCTTGAAAACTTCAATCCAAGTCTGGCTATGTGGCCTAGTGGTTTAGAAAGCAGGACCCCACATAGCCAGCTGTGATTCAAATCCCAGCCGTGACAGCTTGAAAACATGCCAAGCATCTATGTGCATGTGCCCAGAATCCTGATAGGATGGAGAAATGGAGGAGAAAGGATTGTGGAATGACCACACTTGATTGGAGGTACTTCCTCCCACCCTCTGGTGAGTTCACGTGCCCTCTGGCAATTAAAAAAAAATTTATCCCTATATGATTCAAGTAGAGGCTTAATTTCTTTCCCAAAGGCTATCATTGTGTCAATACTACTTACTAAATCATATTTTTAACCATATTTTTACTTACTGATTTGAAATGGCACTTTGATAATACACTAAACTTTTTGTATGTATTTAGGATATTTTTGTTGCATGTATTTGGAGGTTCTTGAGCAAGGTTTAACAATTCTTGTTTAATAAAGTTTTTTCAATAATGCCTCTAGTCATTTTGTATAGTATCTGACATTCTTGTCTTAGCATTTACATTCCATGTTTAGTTTATGAAATCCTTTTTTTTTTTTAAGACAGATTTTTGGCATAGGGCACATGTGCTCACCAGAGACACACATAGAGAGACAGAGACAGAAAGCAAGAAATCACTCCCTGGGAGGATGGCCGCACCACAGTCCCTTCTCCTCTATTCTCCTCTTGGGATTCTGGGCCCGCACACATATGTACCTCGTGTGAGTTTCAAGTGGCCAGATCTGGGACTCTAACCTCAGTCAGCCACATGGGAGTCCAACACCTTAGCCACTACTCCACCTACTGGCCCTGAAATACTTTTAAGTATTGTATCTTGGAATAGGCAAGAATAAATAGGACATTTGATCTTTTTTGTACTCTCACTATTGAGTGGCCTAAGGTGAGGTACCCTAAGGGTTATTAGCAGCCTATTATGTTTGACTTTAAGACCCTAATGAAGCTTCCTGCATTTTTGTGAATAAATTTTGCAGTAGATTTTCTGTTTGTTGATAAATTTGAGAACAAGCATCAGTTATTAGGACTGCTAATATTAGTGGGATTAAACATATTTGGTAAGGTTAGGGTAGAGTTAGAAGTTCTAGGGAGGATTGATTTGGATCAACACTAAGAAAAATTTGTCTCAGATCTTTCTAAAGCAGTAAAAGGGATTTATTTAAGGGAAGTGTTCATCACAGGTTTTGAAGCATAGACCGGTTAACCAGTCATCTGGGTTCCATCTGAGTGGCTAGTTGGATTTAGCCCAGAAATCCTGTGAAAAGTAAAAATAGGTTAAGATTGTAGATTTTAGGGGGAGAAAGGCTTTTGTACATGGTATAGTTTTTAAAAAGAATTATTGAATTTCATTTATGATTATTGTTTAATTTGCCAAAGGGCATGTGCGCTTACCAGAGAAGTAGAAAGAGAGACAGAAAGTGAGCCACCAGGTCTGGGACTTGACCCACTGTAGACCATGTAAGAGTCCAGTGTCTTAACCACCATGCCATTTGCTGGACACTTGATGATGTAGATGTTTTATAATTACATTATTGGTATGAATTTTGATCTCTGATGTTACTTTATGGACAGGTTTGATGATTTTTTAAAAATATTTTTGGAAACTTTATATTGATTTGAAACAGTATTTAAAAAGTTACTAGTTTCTTTGGTATTAGAGCCTTCAGTTTATCTAAACAATAAATTGTTTCCTTACAAAATAAAGTTTTAGCTAGATTATGTTTTATGAAAATATTTTGAAATGAGGGTGCCCTTTCCTGAGAAAATGTGCTATTTGGGCTTGATGAATAAAGCAAAATTCTAAAAAATATGGGTGTAACTTTCAGTTACTATCGGCTGTGGTTTCTTTACAGTTTCTTGGAAAAACTGTTCAAACTGATTTATCTCTTTTTATATTGAAGGAAGATAAATTAGATTTTAAAATAAAACGGAAGTTTCATCTGTTGTGACACGATCCTTAATGGAGAAGTTAAATTTTATTAGTCATCTTTGGCATTAGTTGCATTCACTTCAGATTGGAGCAGCAGTACTTGAGAATGGCTATTGCTGAGATAACTTAAGGTGTGTGTTAATAAGATGTGAGTCATAGAAATAACTGTGCCACGGTTAAGTAAGAGAGATTGCACCACAGCTTTGAGATTTCAGTATTGTCTATAATGTTCATTTTAGAAAAGATGTTGTAAATGGTGTTTCCATGTCAGTGAACCTAATGTTTGATTTACTAGATTATTTTGTTTTTTGATTACTTCAACTCCTTTTCCCTCTTACTATAAAAGATAATTTTATAATTTTATTTTGTATTCTGGGGCCATACTTTTCTATTGTGCCTGACTGGAAGAATAAGAATTTAGGTGATTTTAAAAATATTTTGATAGCCATTTCTTTTGGAGAGATTTTTCGCTATAGGGCGCATGCGCTCGCCAGACAGAGACATAGAGACAAAAAGCGAGAAATCACCCCCCAGGGGGGATGGTCACACTGCAGTCCCTTCTCCTCCATTCTCCTCTTGGGATCTTGGGCACGCACACACACGCGCCTGGCGTGAGTTTTAAGTCACTGGGTCCGGGATGCGAACTGTGGTCAACTACATGGGAGTCCAGTGACATAGCCATTATGCTAACTGCTGGTTCCCGATAGCCATTTCTGAAAAAGGTTAATGGTTTGTTTTTTTTTCTTATTAGATTCCTTGCCTTTTTCTTACTGATTTATAGGATTATTTTATTTTATTAAAAAAATTCTTATTACAGATGTCATATAGTTGCCAAACATTTAAACACATAGAACTGTTTAAAGTAAGTCTATGATTTTCTTATATTTTCTTAAAGTACTTTATACTTTTTATTATGTTTAAAACTTTATCTGGATAGTTTTTTATTTGACCTAAACAGTCTAGCCTTTCCTTCTACTGATTTGAAATAAGTTACAATAAACTAAATTTTTGTACCTACTTGGATTTATTTTATATGAGTTCCATTGTCTTCTGTTCTTTTTCTTGGTCCCACTGTGTATTGCTGCCTCCCTGTGTATGTTAAGCAGTCCTCTATCTCAGAGAACTCTGTGTGTGCAGAGAGAGTCCTTCCTCTGGGGTTTAAGGAGAACAAACTGTAGATCTGGTACCAACTGCAGGAGCACATTGAGGCTCAACATTAGTTTTTTTCGCTCTGGTTTATGGATGCTGTGTACTTTTCTCCTTAGCTAGAACATAAATTCATTTAGTCAACAAGTCTATTTGTAAGCACTGCTAAGTATCCTGCATTCAAAAATTTTAAATTAAATTGAGATAGAAGTGAACACATGTTAAAGAGCAAAATATTCAACCACATAATAATTGTAATATGTTTTATAGGACTCCAATACCACATTTTTTTAAAACCCTTCTTCTTAGCTAATGACTTTACCTCTCATTAAGAGAATAGTAGTGGGATCAGCAGATGGTGTAATGATTTTGTCATTGGACTCACACATAGTCAATCATGGTTCGAGTCCCGGACCTGACAGCTTAAAATTCATGCTGGGTGCGTGTATGCCCGAAATCCTGAGAGGAAACTTGAGGAGAAGGGATTGTGTGTGGCCATCCCGCCTAGGGGGGTGATTTCTTGCTTTCTGTCTGTCTCTCTCTCTCCAGTGAGTGCATGCACCTTATAGCAAAAATCCCTTATTAAAAAAAAAAAAAAGAAAGAAAAAGTTAGTAGTATCAGCAGGAGAATTTTCACAAACTTTTGCACCGTCTACCTCCTCAGCTCTGCCTTCATGCTGCTTCCTCATGTTTCTGTAGATGAACTGTGTGCTGCCGTCTAAGGCCAGTGTATCTACTCGGGCACCAAATTCTGTCCTCTTTTACTGCTTGAAACATTGCCCGTCACTGTCCTGCATCATCAGTGTCCCCTTTTCAGCTGGTCGTTTTATCAGCATATTATCCTGCTGTAATTTTTCCCATCTTCAAAAACCAAACTCTCTGCTGCATATGCCCCTCCAGTTGCTGTCTCATTTTTCTGTATCCCGTCACAGGAAAGCTGCGTCAAAGCATTGACGATACTTGCTGGAATTCTAACTCCTGTGTTCATTTCAGTCAGGTTTTGCTTACCACCACCACTGCTACTCCTCTGGACAGTCACCAGCACTGTCTTCATGGCTGCAGTAATGTCTATGTTGCTTTTCAGAAGTCCATTCCTGATTTTCATTGTACTGAGCGGTACCATTTGATAAAATTGATCCATCTTTCTTCCTTGATATACTTTGTTTATTTAGCATCCAAGACCCTATGCTTTGCTTTAATTTTCTTTCTACATCTCCTTTCAGTTTTTGCAAGTTCCTTTTCATCTTTCAGTGACTTAGTCTTGGGACCTGTTTTACTCATTCCCTTGTGATTTTATCTAAGTTTATGGCTTTAAATATCCATGTGTTGAATATTCCCAAATTTATATCCCCAGCCTTCACTTCTCACCTGACTAAACACTTTTATTCAGGCATCTACTGGACATCTCTACTACCTGTCCCTAACCTCTATCTTCAACCCCAGTCCCGCCATTCCACATCTGCATTTCAGCAAAGAGCAACTCCATTGTGTTTTGGAATAGCCTCGATCCTTTGGAGTTGTCTTAGTGTTTGTTCTTTCATAACCCCATGTCCAGTGCATTGGCAGATCACCCTCATTTATCTGGAACCTGATCACTTTCTACTACATGTGCTACCAATTGTTCTCATCATTTCTAGGTTATTTAAGTTGTCTCCTAACAGTTTTCCCTACTTTCAATCTGTCCATTAGGTTTTAAATACTGATTTTTTAAAAAAAAGTTTATGTTGTGAGCAAGACACTGTGTGTGTGTGTGTGTGTGTGTGTGTGTGTGTGTGTGTGTATGAGAGAGAGAGAGAGAGAGAGATCACTCACCTCCCTCCCCCTCCACAAGGTCCCGATGCCATAATCTACCACCAGCTTTAGCTCGCCCTGGATCATGGGCACACATATGTCCAGAATGTTCAGGGTTGTTCAGAGTGGTCACTGGACATGAACCTGGAACCTTCCAGTGTGGGCCTGTGTTCATTTCAGTCAGGTTTTGCTTACCACCACCACTGCTACTCCTCTGGACAGTCACCAGCACTGTCTTCATGGCTGCAGTAATGTCTATGTTGCTTTTCAGAAGTCCATTCCTGATTTTCATTGTACTGAGCGGTACCATTTGATAAAATTGATCCATCTTTCTTCCTTGATATACTTTGTTTATTTAGCATCCAAGACCCTATGCTTTGCTTTAATTTTCTTTCTACATCTCCTTTCAGTTTTTGCAAGTTCCTTTTCATCTTTCAGTGACTTAGTCTTGGGACCTGTTTTACTCATTCCCTTGTGATTTTATCTAAGTTTATGGCTTTAAATATCCATGTGTTGAATATTCCCAAATTTATATCCCCAGCCTTCACTTCTCACCTGACTAAACACTTTTATTCAGGCATCTACTGGACATCTCTACTACCTGTCCCTAACCTCTATCTTCAACCCCAGTCCCGCCATTCCACATCTGCATTTCAGCAAAGAGCAACTCCATTGTGTTTTGGAATAGCCTCGATCCTTTGGAGTTGTCTTAGTGTTTGTTCTTTCATAACCCCATGTCCAGTGCATTGGCAGATCACCCTCATTTATCTGGAACCTGATCACTTTCTACTACATGTGCTACCAATTGTTCTCATCATTTCTAGGTTATTTAAGTTGTCTCCTAACAGTTTTCCCTACTTTCAATCTGTCCATTAGGTTTTAAATACTGATTTTTTAAAAAAAAGTTTATGTTGTGAGCAAGACACTGTGTGTGTGTGTGTGTGTGTGTGTGTGTGTGTGTGTGTGTATGAGAGAGAGAGAGAGAGAGAGATCACTCACCTCCCTCCCCCTCCACAAGGTCCCGATGCCATAATCTACCACCAGCTTTAGCTCGCCCTGGATCATGGGCACACATATGTCCAGAATGTTCAGGGTTGTTCAGAGTGGTCACTGGACATGAACCTGGAACCTTCCAGTGTGGGCCAACCTTGTGTCACTTCCTGTGTCCCTTTCAAATTTTGACTGTTTTTTATTTATAGAAATCCTAATGCAGATCTTCCCAGTCACTTTTCATAGTTTCTGTTCCTTTTTCATTTTTCCATTTCCCTCTTATTTCTGTCTGTCTGTCTGTCTGTATGTGGTAACCTGTATTTGTTAATACCAGCATCTTGTCTTTAGGGATAAAATTCTTAGCTTTTTTCTCTTGCCTCTTGCTTATGGTAACTTTTCATATCTTTTCTCATTTTGGGTTGTGGGCTGATATCTTCAAAAATCCTGAGGCCCTTGGCTTGAGGGGGATTTTCAGTAGAGACCATATGCATTTATTCCTGCCACACATGCACTCTAAGTACCACAAGCTTAGTACCACTTACATTTCTTGTGTTGGCCTTTCTAAGATCATGCAAGAAGTTTAGACCCTAAAGTCATACAAGAAGGAATTCATAGATAGCAATTTTTAGGAAAAAACTCTGAGTGAAGACTGACTTGAGACCAAGAGCCAAGACTCTTCACTTTCATTCTAGAGGTTAGCAACTGTACAATACCTAATCTATAATTTTAGCAGAAGTATATAAAATAATTTAGGTAATTTTATTGTGGAGTAGTAATATCAAATGATACTTTGATAGACTTTTAAAAAAATTACTATAGAGGGTACCAGCCAATAATATAATGGTTACATTGCTGGACTCCCATGTAGTCGACTGTGGTTTGAGTCCTGGACCTGGCAGCTTGAAACTCAGAACAGGTACATGCCTATGCATGCCCAAAATCCCGAGAGGATAATGGAGGAGAAGGGGTTGCAGTGTGGCCATGCCCCCTGGGAGGGGTGATTTCTTGCTTTCTGTCTCTCTCTCTCTGTCTCTCCAGCAAGTGCATGTGTTCTATAGCAGAAATCTCTCTTTAAAAAACAAAAACAAAAACAAAAACACTGTAGAGTACTTAGGAACAAATCATTTTTCTTGAAAAAACGTTAACCTGTCCATTTAATAAAAGCAACATAAGAGTCATTGTGGGTTTAAAGGAAGGGAAGCATGGTGCAAAAAGTGGCATGTTTGGAATGCGAAGTGTTTAGGTTTGCTGTGGTCATTTTACAGACAGATTTTTTTATGAACACTATTTTTACAAAGAACCTGTAATAATAGCTTTCACTTAGACCTTATAGCTGACGTATTTTAACGATGCTGTACCTTTACTAAAGCTCTCGTAGGCTACTCCAGGGGCCTTCCTATTTACGTAGGAACTTTTTAGTTTTTGCTATAGGGTGCGTGCTCTAGTCATAGTTTTGCTGTAGGGCACAAGGGTGAGAAATCACCCCCAGGGAGAATGGCTATGCTGTAATCATTTCTTCTCTATTCTGCTGGGATTTGGGGTATGCACATACGTGTGCCAGGTATGATTTTCTTTTCTTGGCTTTCTGGTTTTGTTTTTGTTTAATTTTATTTATTTTTATTTTTATTTTTTAGTTTTTCATCATAGGGTGCATGTGCTTGGCAGTGAGAGATAGAGACAGAGAGAGAGAAAGTGAGAAGTCCCCCCCCCCGGGTGAGATGGCCACACCACAATTCCTTCTCCTCCATTCTCATCCTGGGATTGGGGGCACACATGCACATGTACCCAGAGTGAGTTTCAAGCCACCAGGTCCAGGACTTGAACCATGGTCGGCTGTGTGGGAATCTAAAGATTCAACCACTATGCCACATGCTGGCCTGTTTTGCCCTTTTTTAAAAAAAGAAAAAAAATAGAAACAAAGGGATAGAGAATGAGAAATCACTCCCCCTCCAAACCCTCCAGGGATGGCCATGCAACAATCCCTTCTCCTCTGTTCGCCTCTTGGAATTTTGGGTATGCACACAGACACATACGTACCTGATATGAGTTTTAAGCCACTGGGGTCCAGGACTCAAACTGTGGTCGACTATGTGGGAGTCCAGTGAGGTAACCATTATGCCATCTGCTGGTCCCCCATTTTGCCATTGTTAAAAATAAAAGAATTGAACGTTTTATGAATTTCTCTCTCTCTCTCTCTTATTTTTTAAAGAGTTTTGCTGGGACCAGCAGTTGGCATAATGGCTATGTTGCTAGACTCCCTTGTAGTCGACTGCGGTGGTTCAACTTGAACTCATGCTGGGCACATGTACGTGTGTGCCTAAGATCCCAAGAGGAGAATGTAGGAGAAGGGATTGCTGTGTGGCCATCACCCCTGATTTCTTGCTTTCTGTCTCTCTGTCTCTGTCTTTCTGGCTAGTACATATGCCCTCCAGCTAAAACCTCTGAAAAAAGTTCAAAGAGAAAAGAGTTTTGCTATAGGGAGTATGTGCTTGACAGAGAGACAGAAAACGAGGAATCACCCTTTGGGTGATGACTATGATTTGGCATGCATGCTGTCATGTGTCACAGCACCAAGGGGAGTTTTGGAAGGGGAGCGAGAGAGAGGGAGAGTTTAAGCATGACTTAATAAAGGTTCGATCCACCTTTTATAGGCTGCCCAAGCAGTTACAGCCAATCTGTGCTCTAGCCCGCGGAAGGAGGACAGGACTCAGGTTTGCCTTTCAAGTTACTTTAATCACACAGGGAAAAAAGGGGCTTACAAGTCAGGATGGGCCGAGCAAGTGCCCTATGCTGGCACGGGATGGGGTGTGCAGCCTGCAAGGGCGAGAGGGAGGGCGAGCGCCAAGTATGCTGGGCTTCTATTAGGCATAGGCCGGTGAGCGGAGATGAGCTCCGGGAAGATCTTAGAGAATGATGGTAGTGGCCACTAGGTGACTGAGGGCGAATGAGGAGGAAAAGTCCATCTGAGAGGTCTCAGATGCAGCGAGACGGGATCTGGCCCAAGCGGAGGACAGAGCCGAAGAGCTAGGCTCAGGCTCTTCTTTTTATGTCTAATTTTGATAGGCTCATGGTGACTTGAAAAAACATCAAAATATTTTTGTAACATTTTACATGTAAGTCTGTGGGATTTGGGTCAGAACAAAGTGGGATTTGTTTACATATTTTTGCCTGTCACGAGGGGGGGTGAAGCATAGACCATGCTTATGTCCCTTATGCATATGGCTAGTCTGCTATCAGCGATAAGCACTAGAGTGTGGGCTGAATGTTGAATTTCCAGGAACATAACTAATGCCAGTCCGAATGTACTACAAAATGGAGTCAGGTATGCTCTCAGCAAGCAGCGTTACAATCAAACGTTTTCTTCACAGCAAACTATTAATTTAGCCATTAAACAATATATCAAGTGTAACAATTCTTCATAGCAAGTAAAACAACATATTAGGTATAACACATGCTCATGTGCCTGGTGTGAGTTTTCAGCTGCTGGGTCTGGTTGGTACTCAAACCGCTGTTGACATGTGGGAATATCTTATGCCACCTGCTGGTCCCATGAATTTCTCTTAAATTTGAAATAGAAAGGCAGGCTAGACTGCACCCATTATTCTGGCACAAATCTTCATTATATTCATCTTTAATTATTAAACTTAGGTATAAAATGTTTTAACCCTATTAATAATTTTTACCTTTTTTGTTAAATTTGATTTAATGCTGCTAAAGTCTAAGTATTTGTAGTTTTAGTAGTCATATTTTGAATTGATATTTGCTAGTATAACTCAATCTTTTTTTGAGAATTGTTTATTTAATGTTATTTATCATCATCATTATTTTAAATTTACTGCAGGGCATGCACACTCACCAGAGAGACAGTGGCGGGGGGAGGGAAAGTGAGAAAGCAAGCCAGGAAGTCTGGGACTTGGACCACCATTGGCCATGTTGGAGTCTAGCACCTTAACCACTATGCCACCTGCTGGCCCCAATATAGTTCATTTTTATATTGGATGTTTTATGTTCGAGTTTTTATGTGATGTTGCTGTGAATCTTTAGATATACCTTGTCTAGTAAAAAAAAAAAAATTCTTGGAATAGAGAATCAGGATTAGTGGGTTGAGAGGATGCAAACATTTTCTGTATTCTTAATGTCTTGGTATTCTGGTTAGGTTCCTCTCAATGCAGAGTGAGACTCAGGTGAGTTCAAATTATAGAGGAGTTATGAAGAGACTCTCATGAAAATCCAAAGACAGGAAGCATATTTCCCCCAGACCTATATGGGAAACCATAACATCATCAGAGCATTTGAGGAATTGGTATTTCAGTTTGTGGGTTCTACCTGAGCATGTGCTTCTTTTCCTTTTTCTACAGGTGGATTTGCTCTGCTTGATCATACGTTCTGCTTTCCTGAGACATAGGTGCACTCAGGGTTGCAACTTGCTCATCAGACCATTCTGACTTTGGTTTGACCTCGTTTTTCAGCTTCTTTGGCTGCTGCTAGGTTCCTTAGCCTCTTCTTCCCTAAAGCAAAAATTTGAAGCGTTCCAACTCATTGTTATGTTCTTTTTCTCTCCCCCAATTTTCTAGACAAGTTGAGCAGACTGTGTATCCTATGGATGCTATATTTAAAAGCAAAAACAAGCAGAGCTCTGTTCTTCAAAAGCATTCTTGGTGACCAGTAACACTTAGACAGGCATCATAATATGCCTAACTAATTAAAAATCCGGGTAGTTCACATTAACATGAATTATTAAAGAAGAACAATTCTGTTTCAAGTTTCTTTTATAGAATTTGTTGGCACATTTTCCCCCTCTCAAGTTTTTAAAAGCCTTTCTTTGCAGGGCTGGCAGGTGGTATGGTGGTTAAGGGCACTGGACTCCCACATGGCTGACCATGGTTTGAGTCCTGTACCTGGTGGCTTGCTTTCTCACTTTCTCTCTCTCTCTGTCAAATTGGAAAAATAAGTAAATAAATAAAGTTATATAAAATAAATCTTTTTAAAAATTCCCAGGTTTATTTGTACATTAAAAGTTAATGTTAGGGTGGCATGGTGGTTTTAAAAAGGTGCCAAACTCCCACATGGCTGACTGTGGTTTGAGTGCCACACCTGGCGGCTTGCTTCCTCACTCGCTTACTCTCTCACTTGCCCTCTTTCTGTCTCTGGTGAACACATGTATCCTGTAGCAAATTAAAATAATAATAATGATAAATAAAATTAAATAATTTTTTAAAAAGTTAACTTTATTTTGCTTTATCCTAAGCATGTCCTGGGTTTAATTATATCTATATTACACACTTTGCCTTTTTATAAAACATATTAAAGATGACAGAAGATGGGGTCAGCAGGTGGCATGGTGGTTAAAGGGATTGGACTCCCACATGGCCGACCACTGTTAGAGTCCCTGACTTGGCGGCTTGCTTTCTCACTTTTCCTCTCCTTCTCTCTCTCACTGTGTCTCTCTCTGGTCAATTTAAAATAAATAAATGAATAAAGTTAAAATAAAATAATTCCTTAAAAAAAGAGATGACGTAAGAATATAGGGCATTTCATGTGACTTATAGATGTTGATAGGAATATCAGTGTCTAGAATCTAGACATGAGAATCATTTTTACTTTGATGCTTAGTTTTAGTAGATGAGTGACATAGTATCTATGAGAATACTTCAAAAAGTTATTAGAAGAATGAAATTAAAATGAGTTTATTTCAGTGCAAAAAATGGAAATTTATGCATAGCGTTTTTATATTATACATTTCCAAGAACTTTTTGAAGACCCCCTCTTATAGTCAAGGCAGATCTGTGTAGTCAGATCACCAGGGGTTAATCTGTAAGTAAGCCTGTGTTCTATTGATGGGCAAAACCTTTTTTTCTTTGTGAATTAAAAAAAAAAAATTAACATTTGAGTTAGGAGGGTGATGAATTTGATGTAGTAAGGGGTGCCTTGAAAAATACTGAGCATCTCATTTGTAATTTATTCAAATTCCAAGTACTAAAAATTTGCCTTTTATTTTATTTTACTTCTAAGACTCTGACATATCTTACTGCATCATGAAACTATTAGCCACTGGAATAAAGATGCTAGCAGTTTGTGATTGGTGTTAAATCTTTGATAAATGAATGAGCTACATCTATTTTCTGTTTTTTTTTTCCATTAAGAGCGTGGTACTTTTAGTGAATATTTAGCATGTTGCTAATAGTTAATAACCCTTTTCTTTGTCACATATTGTAATATTTGTCAGCATTATACAAAAAAAAAAAAAGAAAAGCTAATACTAATAAAGTATCAAGAGAATACTTAGGAATAAAAAGTGATGAACATTGGGACCAGCAGATGGAGTAATTGTTACGTCGCTGGGCTCCCACATAGTTAACTGCAGTTCCAGTCCCAGACCTAGCTGCTTAAAACTCACACCAGGTGTGTGCGTGCGCGTGGGTGTGTGCATGCCCAAAATCCCAAGAGGAGACTGGAGGAGAAGGGATTGTGGTGTGGCTTTCTGTCTCTCTGATGAGTGCATGTGCTCTATAGCAAAAATCTCTCTTAAAAAAAAAAAGTGATAAACATTACTGTTTTGCCCACTAGGATCTTTTCATGTGATTTAAAAATGGGAGGATATGTTAGAAACAACCTATGTAGATACCACTCATTTTTTCTTTCGTAGTGTATTTGAGTTGTAGTTGGTAAAGTAGTGAAGGTTATGATTTAAACTAACTGTTTAGGTTTGTAGATCAGTTTAGATCTGAAATGCCACTTGAAAGAGCAGGAGTTTTGTGATTTGAATTTTAATAAGACTGATTGAAGTATTTTGTTCTTGTTTTTTGTCTCCTCCTTGCCCTAATTTAGATTTTATAGGATCACATTAAAAAAGCACCATGGAGTTTTATGAGTCAACATATTTTATTGTCCTTATTCCTTCAGTAGTTATTACAGTAATTTTCCTTTTCTTCTGGCTTTTCATGAAAGAAACATTATATGATGAAGTTCTTGCTAAACAGAAAAGAGAACAAAAGCTTATTCCTACTAAAACAGATAAAAAGAAGGCAGAAAAGAAAAAGAATAAAAAGAAAGAAATCCAGAATGGGAACCTTCATGAATCTGATTCCGAGAATATACCTCGAGACTTTAAATTATCTGATGCTTTGGCTGTAGAAGATGAGCAGGTTGTACCCGTTCCATTGAATGTGGTTGAAACCTCAAGTAATGTTCGGGAAAGAAAGAAGAAGGAAAAGAAACAAAAATCTGTACTTGAAGAGCAGGTCATCAAAGAAAGTGATGTATCACCGACTCCTGGCAAGAAAGTAGAACCTGTCCCAGTTACTAAGCAGCCCACCCCACCCTCTGAAGCATCTGCCTCGAAGAAGAAACCAGGGCAGAAGAAATCTAAAAATGGAAGCGGTATTGCAATCTATTTAATCTATTTATTGTATGATTGTATTTGTCTTAATAACTTTAGAGCTTTGAAACTCAGATACTTCGTTAGATGTGACACAGAGTGTTAAATACTGACTTGAAGCCAAGGTGATTATTCTATTTTGCTGTGTGTTTGCTTTGAATAGCAGTAATTGCTGATAGAAATGACTATTGGTCATAAAGTAGCATAAGAACTAAATTTCATAATATAAATATGAGAAAGACCTTTCATAGAAATCTATAAAATCCATTTGGCTATTTTACTAAAACCACTGAGAACCTGTAAATATCAGCAATTAGGAACTTCCACATTTATTTTAACCAACACTCTCATTCATATAATAAGAATTAAAGGTGAAAAGAAAAATTGGATATCATTTCTTACCCTTGAGTGATTTATTTTGCAAATATTTGTCATATACTTGTTTTATGTTAGGTGTTATACTAGGGCTGCAGAAATGAGTAGTGCATTTTCAAGATAGTCACGTTTTCAAGATAGCTGTAGACCCAAACACAAATAAGTTATTATAATACAAAAAGTTTAGTATGATGAGCTAAGTATTACAGATCAGCATAAGAACTCTTAGGGAGGCCAATTAGGACACATAATGCTGGAAATTAATCTTCATGTTTTTAAGTGTTAGACATTTTGTGTGGATGGAGAGGGGTGAGACAATATTCAAGGGAGAGGGCTTAATAGGTATGGAAGAGACTTGAGAAATGTTGTGGTGATATGTAAAATTATAGTTTGCTTTGTAGGAAAGGACTTGCAAGTTTTAGTAAGTGGTTTGTGTAGCTTAGGTTGTGGAGTGTTAAATTGGTTTTACGTACCTTCAGTATTTGCTTGCCACCTATAATAAAAGAGTGGTACTAGGGAAATAAGAGTGAGCACCATACATTTTAGAGGGACAGTAAGATGTGTAAACCAGTAACAAAGAATGGTTCATGTAGGAGATGTACACAGTATAAAAGAAATATAGAAGCCAAAGCGACTGCTAGTTACAGGGACTGGGGGTGAAAGGCTTTAGAGAGATGGCAGTGCATGAAGTGATATTGAAGACTGATCGCTTCACCAAGCAAATAGTATTGTCTCATTGTGCACTGGCAGAATATTATATATAAGGGCCCAGAGATACAAGAGCAGAGTTAGTGCATTGTGGAGCCATGAAATGTGAGGGAGGGCATGGCAGAGAACAAAGTTGGAAAACAACACTGGCTAGCTCATGAGAATTTTTGTATACAGTGCAAAGAAGCTGATACTTCTTAGGTTATCTTTGTTGGAGATTTTTAAACAGGTTAATTGCATGGTGAAATTTATATTTTACAAAAACTTATTTGGCATACCTTAAGGGAACAAATTTTATGGGGTAGTATTTGATGTAGGGAGACTAATTGAGAGGTTCTTGTAGTTTTCCAAAGATAAGGTGTAGATTTGAAAGATGGTAGTGAGAGAAGAAGTAGAAAGTAGAGAGGTATACAAAGTAATAACGACGTGATTAAGTTCATCATACAGAGGTATGGCAGATAAGGGAGAAAATAGGATCACACCTGACCTCCCAAGTCGTAAGTTAGGTCTGTGTTGACAGACAGACTACAAGCAGTGAGCCGTATCTGGTCCATTTCCTGCTGCTTACGACCCACAGGTCAAGAGTGGTTTTTACATTTTAGGTGGTTGAGAGGTAAATGAAAAGAGTGATATTTTGAGAAACTACAGTATCTGTAAAGTGTTTTTGAATGCAGCTGCACTCATTTATTTACATACATCTATTAACTGTTTTTGACTCTGCGATAGCAGTAGACTTGAATATTTGTGATAGAATTCAGATGATCTATATAGTCTTCACTGTCTGATTCTTTATGGAAAAAGTTTGCTAACCCCTGATTAGTAGATGGTTTGTAGCACTAAGCTGGGAAATACTAGAATCTGGACAGGAGAACACTTGGAGTCTGTGTTTTAGGTGACTATGGGGTCATCTACAGTAGAGAGCAATTCAGGGTGCAGTAGGTGTACAAGTGCAGAGGGTGAAGGCTGCAGTACTGCAGTATAGATTCAGAAGCCTTAAGCATGAAGTAGTAGAATTCAGGGGTAAAGATAAGATTATCCAAGGAAATATTTAAATTGAAGATATAACCCTGAGGAATTTCAGCATATAATGTATTGAGTAGAAGGAGACACAAAGGAGACTGTAAGGAATATTTCAAGTTAAGAGAATTGTAGGTGCTAATATAATTAGTTTATGTATTTTCATTATGATATATATATATATATATAT
>NW_006159602.1:5070581-5119364 GCF_000334495.1 Tupaia belangeri chinensis | reverse complement strand
ATATATATCACAGATTTACCATTTTAACAGTTTTCAAGTGTACTGTTTTGTTAAATATATTTACATTCTAGGATAATCATTACCACAAGCCATCTACAGACTGTTTCATTTTACTTAACAGAATTGCAAACTCATTCAATAGTAATTCCCATCTGCCCCTCCTCCAACTGCTGGCAAGCACTGTTCTCTGTTCTGTCTTGATGAATTCATTTACTCTGGGAATCTCATAAAATGGGCATATAGAATATTTGTCCTATTGTGACTGATCATTTCATTTAGCAAAATGGAGAGAAGAAAATTTTCAGGAAGAGGTAGAACCCTACAGTATGAACGCTAATGAATAGTCAAATAAAGATTAATGGGTGGTATTTGTAGAATGTGGCATTTGTGATATTGAGGATCTTAGTTAATCCTTCCATGGAAGGGAAGAGACAAAAATTAGGATACAGTTAGCTGAGAAATAATTGGCAGAAGGGGAAGCAGAGGCTGCTTGTTTGTCAGGGTAGAAGGTGGTAAAGAAGGGTTTTATTTACAATGGTAGAGACTTGACCGTGCCTGTAGGTAGACTGAGCGGTATTGGGAATGGCTTACAAATAGGATATAAAGCAAGGGGCAAATTGAAGGGCTGGTGTAGTGGAGTAAGAGAGCTAGTTATATCAGACTTTATAATTTTAGTGGTTAAAAGCATTCTGGAAATTATTTATTAATAATTACATGTTTTCTGGTTTGTTCATGTTTGCTGTGGTGATTTTTTTTTTTTTCATTTATGTTAAAGATGACCAAGATAAAAAGGTGGAAACTCTTATGGCACCTTCAAAAAAGCAAGAAGCAATATTATCCCTCCATCAAGAGGTTAAACAAGAAAGTGGTGGATCAGGGAAGAAGAAAGTTTCATCAAAGAAGCAAAAGACAGAAAATGGTGAAATGTATAGATAATGTATTTTATAAATGCTAATTCTAGAAAAGTACACAAGGTCAAAGCTCCTAGAGGCCTCATGTGCACTTTAATTCCCAGTTTAATGTGTTCTGTAACAACTCTGATACCAGTATAAGACAAAAATACTGCATAGCCTCATAGTTTTGCAGTGCTTTGACAGATAGGCAAAGTATAAGTTTGTGATGACAAAGGGCAAATCATTATAGATATTCTCGTTCCTCATTCAGTTTTGAAAAAATAATGTAAATAGTTTTTGAAAAAAATAATATAAATTACATAGAGAAAAATATTTCTGAAATATTTGTACTTTTTAATATCATTCAAAGACTGTACTTGAGGATATTAGCTAGATCTAGTTTTACCTTTCTTTCCTGATGGTTTACTAAACAAAATTTACTTAAGTACATAACCATCCAGATTGAGCAATCTTCTATGTTCAGGTTGTTCTAGGGAAAGCTTGGCTATGACATTTATGTAGATTAAGCAACATCAGTTTCTAAATACTATTGGGCAGTGGTGTCAAATAGTATTGTTGGGTTGTCTGGAAAGTTATAACACATTTTTGCATAGAAAAGCAGAAAAATGAGGCTAGCAGGTGGCGTGGTAGTTAAGGGCACTGGACTCCCACGTGACCAAATGTGGTTCAAGTCCTGGACCTGGTGGCTGCTTTCTCTCTTTTCCTCTCTTTCTCCCTGTCCCCCTCCGATCAAATTAAAATACATACATGCATACATACATACATAAATACATAAGTACATAAATAAATAGTTAAATAGATTAATTCTTTAAAAAAAATCAGAAAAATATGTTATGGCTTTCCTGATGACCTAATAGAAAATAGTAAAATTGGAAAAAGACAAGATGGCATTATGTTTGTAATAAAAATGAAGACATATCAAGTAGTCAGGTATGAAAGGAATGTTACCTGAATATTTTTGATAACATTTATTATCAATTTTAAAAGAACTATATATGCATAAAAGCTTTTTTTTTTTTTTTCAAGGTAGGAAATGTAGAGGGATTTCTCTTTGGTATGGACATTTATATCTCTAACCAATAGATGCCAGGCATAGTGTTCATTCTCTTAGATCTCTCCCCATTAACATGAATAAAATCAGGAGGCTTCCTTCCCTCACTTGTAATGGTATTCTGGTAGTTTTTTGGCAAATGTAGCATGATGTGTCATGGAAATTAGAGGCATAATTATTAAAAATGAGAAGCTTTTTGCAAGGAACAATGACTATGATTTTTGTTCTTAGCAAGTGAAAGGAACTTAATTAAAAATTATCATTTGCAAGAAGAATTCAGTAAAGTACCATCATAAATAAAAAGCAATAGTTTTCCTTGAGCACTAATTAAATGTAAGTGGATTCCTCTGTTAAAACAGAAATATTAAATGAGAGCTAACTGAAGGATGTGTAAGAAGAGATTTTAAGATCCTGTTAGGACAAGATATGCTACATATTTTTAGGTGACGTGAACTGACTTACAATAAAATAATAATACTGAATTCGTACTGCTCACTTAGAAGACTGTTTTGACTTGTTAATTGATGAAATAGAAATTTAAACCAGATGAACCAGTATTAGAGGTTTGAAAATAACTGCATTTATCATTAAATTTAAGTATATTTGCATATTGTTTAATTATCCTGTTTTTTTAAAAAAAAACCCTGAGTAATTATAATTTTTGTCAAACTTAAATTTCAGTCTTGGTAGATGAACCTCTTATTCATGCAACTTCATATATTCCTTTGATGGATAATGCTGACTCAAATCCTGTCATGGATAAGAGAGAGGTTATTGATCTGATTAAACCTGACCATGTGGAAGGGATACAGAAATCTGGGGCTAAAAAACTGAAGACTGAAACTGACAAAGGTAATATACAGAATGTTAAAATCTTGTATCTTGTAAATGTGTACTATAAAAATATGTTTTTGAGTTCTGATTTGGTCAAGTGTATTTTCCAATAGAAACCATGTATTGTAAAAGAGAGATAGAAACAATCCTTGCATAAGAGACTTGCTAGTCTTACAGTCGAACTTTAATTTTGTAAACTCAAACACTGACTTTTGATTTGCCTACAGCTCTTTTGCCATTGATTGGTCTTTTCCCTGCTATTGTTCTGTCCTGTGAAGTTTCTAGGCTTTTTTTTTTTTTTTAATTACAATTACCCTCTGTTTCCCACACCCTTTTTAAAAATAAATTGCTTTTAGAGCAGTTTACAGGTTCACTTACAGGTTCTTGGCAAAATTGAGTAGAAAGTGCAAAAGACTTCCTGTATACCCCCTGTACTCATGCATGTACACAGCTGCTTTTAAAAACTTGTAATTTAGCTGAAGTGTTAAAAGCACTAGGCTTCTTTGGGTCTTATGGGTGGCCAAGTTTGTTTTTTGTTTTTTAAGAGAGATTTTTGCTATAGTGCATGTGTGCTCGCTGGAGAGACAGAGAGATAGAAAGCCCATATTCAGGAAATATGCCACGCCACAGTCCCTTCTCTTCCATTTTCCTTTCGGGATCTTGGGCACACATGCACATGTGCCTGGTGTAAGTTTTAAGTTGCCAGGTCCACGACTCTAGTAGTGGTTGACTATGTGGGAGTCTAGTGATGTATGCCATCTGCTGGTCCCAGGTGGCTGAGTTTTCTTTTTTTTTTTGAAGAGGTTTTTGCTATTGGGTGCGTGTGCTCGCCAGACAGACAGAGACAGAGAGATAGAAAGTGAGAAATCACTCCCTAGGGGGGATGTCCACACCGCAATCCCTTCTCCTCCGTTCTCCTCTTGGGATCTTGGGCACGCATGCACACGCGCCCGGCGTGAGTTTTAAGCCACCGGGTCTGGGATGTGAACCGCGGTCGACTACATGGGAGTCCAGCGACATAGCCATTACGCTAACTGCTGGTCCCCCCCCAGGTGGCTGAGTTTTAAGAATAGGAAATTGAGGTACCAGCAGATGGCATAATAGTTATGTTACTGGACTCTCATGTAGTCCACCGCAGTTTAAGTTCAAGACTTGGCGGCTTACAACTCATGCTGGACACGTGTATGTGTGTGCCCAAGATCCCAGAAGGAGAATGGAGGAGAAGGGATTGCGGCATGGCCATCCCCCCAAGGGGGGATTTATGTTTGTCTCTGTCTGTCTCTCTAGCAGGCACACGTGCCCAATAGCAAAACTTTTAAAATAAAAAAAAGAATGCAAAGTTGGTGCCTAATATGAGAGTCCAGGGAGAAGTGGAGTGGGTGAGTCAGGAGGTGTTTGATGCACAGATTTTTAAAATGTCATATTTGCTTGTATATATTTGATCTTTATAAGATCAGATTTCCTTTTGGTAATTATCTTAGCGCTTACTTTATCATCTGTGGAATTTGGTTTATGTATCTCCAAGGACTATTAATTTTTTTCCTTCTATTTCTTTTATACATTCAATCATGTTACTTAGCTTACAAAGTGAATATTCCAACATGTGTACATTTGTCACCAGTCCAGTTCACTATACTACAAAGTTATCTTCAGTAGATAATAATCCATTTCTTTGTCCCATAAATGCGTTGCCTCTCTATTTTTCTCTGAGGATTATTAAAGTTAAATGAAAATACTGCGAACATATCTAGTGCAGATACTGGCATATACCAGAGGAGTAAGTGATATGTTTTTGAAATGAGGCATACTAACATTTTAGTATTCTGCAGTTTGAGCAAAGTTTTAATTAATGTAATTACTCCATGTTATAGAGGACAAACACTTTATTCCTTCTTGACCAGAACATTGTTATTATATGACCTAAAATATAAATCTATTTTCTCTTGGGTTTTGATGCTTACCTTTGCTGAAGTTGTTGCTTATGTCCGTTAGATGTCAACTTTTTTTTTTTTTTTAATTTAAGAAAATGCAGAAGTGAAATTTAAAGATTTTCTTCTGTCCTTGAAGACTATGATGTTTTCAGAAGATGAGGCCCTTTGTGTTGTAAATCTGCTAAAGGAGAAGTCTGGTGTGATACAAGATGCTTTAAAGAAGGTAAGCATGTTTTTTGAATACGGGCATTTTGTCAGCAGTCATTAGAAGTTCACTAAATATTAAGAGTTCTGCCGGAGCAGCTAATTATCTACTCCTTTCCTTAATATCCCAACACACATATTCACAACTATAAGTTTGAAATACTTTTAGAAATTTTTTCATATATCCATACTAATCAGTGCATTTATTTAGTCAAGCATCTGTTGAGTCATCTGATGCTTTGACAAAAGCCAGTTGCTTAAAATAAGTAAGATGATTTATATTAACTTCAAAGTCATTTGACACTTGGCTAAGCTGTACCTTACTTTACTCTGACTCGATGTATTCAAGACAAGGCAGGTTGATTTCTGGATGGCATATATAGGATGTTTTTGTGACTAGAGATAGCACTATTCAAAGAACATAGAAGAGTGTGTGTGTGTGTGTGTGTGTGTGTGTGAGCGTGCGTGTGCGCGTGTGCAATATTACCTTCCGAAAGAAATGATTTGGAAGGCTGAGGGTGGAATTGTGGCATGAAGACTCTTTTGGGGTGCCTCTCTCTTTCCCCTTCCCTCTTTTCTGGAAGAAAGACGTAAATACACGTAAAGATTATCAAAGTTAAATGAGAAGAATATTGTGGACATATCTAATGCAGATACTAGTATATACTAGAGGCTAATACGGTGTCTGGTATTCAGTATTAGATGGTTTACTTAATTGTCCTATTCTTTTTTTTTTATTTTAATTCACGTTTAATCACATATATCTTTACAGTGTACAACATTTCTTTTTCCAGCATGAATACCATGCATATCAGTCAAGATAAAGACATTATATACATTATCATCACAAAATAGCTTTTCTTTTTTTGTCAATTAAATGTACTCTTTTTCTTCTCCTTTCTCCCTCTTGCTGCATTACCCACTCCCGTATTACCCCATCCTTACTATCTCTGGTATCTATGGTTGCCTTCTCTGCTACTATATTTTCCCAACTTTCAGCCTCTATATAGCACAGACAATTGGTGTATATTGAGTGGAGACATAAAGTCTGTCTTTCACCGTATGTCTTGCTTTGCTTAGCATTAAGTCTTCCATATTCGTCCACTTTGTATCAAATGTCAGGGTCTGTTTTGTTTTTAGGGTCTGTTTTGTTTTTATAGCTGAGTAGTATTCCATAGAGTACTCATGCCACTGCTATCATTGATATTAACAGATTTATCCTTGTCATCTTGTTAGCCATTTTCTCAGTTGTTGTTTTCCTATTTGTTTGTTTCTCTCTAGTTATCCTGATACAACACTCTCCTCGGTACTTCCTGGTCTGTTGTTTGTGAATTCTTTCAGTTTTTGTTTATCTTAGAATACTTTTATTTGTTCTTGCCATTTGAAGGATAATATTGCTGGATATAGTATCCTTGGTTGAAATTGTTTTTCTTTTAATATTTTGAATACATCTTCCTATTCCTTCCTTGCCTGCATTGTTTTAGCTGAGAGGACTGATGTTAGCCTAATGGGATAGACTTTGTAAGTAACTCGATGTTTCTCCCTTGCGGTTTTTAGAGTATTTTCTTTGTCTTCAATTTTTACCAATCTGGTTATCATGTGCCGGGGGAGGATCTTTTTGTGTCGATTCTTTTGAGGGTCCTTTGTATTTCTTGGGTCTGTATTTTTCCATGTTTCTCTGTATTTGGAAAATTTTCAGATAGTATTTCATAGAAGAGGTTTTCCATGCCTTTAGCAGATTCTTCACCTTCTAAAATACCCATTATACGGATATTTGGGCGTTTCATGGCCATGCTAGGATTTCCTGTATGTTGTCTTCGGTTTTTATGGGGCGTTGTTTTCTTTCCTTTTGGTGATTTGGTCCTTACTGGAGACTGTCTTTGAGGTCAGAAATTCTTTCTTCTGTGTGGTTCAATCTGCTTTTTAGGGAGATTTTAATTTCTTGTATGTTTCATTTCCAGAAGTTCTGTTTGATTCTTTTTAGGGTGTCTATTTCTTTATGAAATTCCTCTTTCATGTCCTGAAATGATTTTCTCATTTCCTAGAACTGATTGTCTGTTTTTTTCTTGCATCTCATTTAGTTTTGTTGTTATGAATATTTGGAATTCTCTTTCTGAAATTTCTATGTATTTTTTTGTGCTGTCCACTGTTGGTGAGGGGTTACTCCGCTCACCTGGGGAAGAGCTACCACTTTGTTTCCTCATGTTTCTTTGGGATCTGTTCTGGTTTCTAGTCATTTGATTCAGTGTTCAGTTTATTTCTATGGATTAGAGTAGATCCTGTAGTGCTGGTAGAGGAAATTTCAGCCTTAATGCCAGGTGTGTTTTTGTTGGAGGGCTCTATCTCCCAGGTCAGAACAGTTATGGGTAGCTTCAGGTATTTGACTACCCTACCAAACGTTCAGTTCTTGATAAGGTGGTAGCAAGCCATGGAGGTAGGACTTGAAGAGGATCAGCAGATTGCTATAACAAAGTTTTCGAAGTTACTTCCAGGCCTCAAGCAGACTGACCTAAAACATGCCTAGACTAGGCTCTAGACTCCCAGTGGGTGGGGAGGGGCCAGGCCACAGAAACAGTGGGTGACAGAGTCCAAAAGTTTCACAGCTGTTTCCAGACCTTGGGCAGGGCGAGGCCAGGCTGCCAGATGGTGGATGACGGAGTCCAAAAGTTCCCAAGTTGTTCCTAGGCCTCAAACCTTCTTATACGGGGGTCAAGACTCCCAGCAAATGGTGGATAAATGTCCTTATTTTAAAGCGCAGTGTACACACACACACACACACACACACACACACACATACACACACATAACCACTTACCTGCTTAAAAACTTTGACTAGTTTATTTTTTCTTAAAAGGTACTCTAGTTCAGGTCATCAACTCTCATCTGATTGCTTCAATAGTTACTGAATTGATGGTTCTGTTTTTCCTCTTAGCCCTCTGATCTCTTTTTTCCCATATAATTCAAGGTGACCTATGAGAAGAAAATCAGGTTATGTTTTTCACTGCTTTAGCAACCCTTTGCTGTCTTTCTCTTTGCAATAAGAACATAATCCAAATTCCTTAACAAGCCTATGTCTACCTCTTTCTACAGCATTGGTTAATGATACTGTCCTCATTCCCTCACTGCATTCACTATGCTAGGTCTTCTCTGGTGCTCCTAGCACATCAGACTTTTTCTTCTAGACGTCCGGTCTCCCTGCTGCTGCTCCCATCTCCACTTTCTGTCCATACCTAATTCTTCCTTCAAGTCTCCACTTAAATACCATTTTCTCATATAAGGCTAATCTGAATTTGTAATCTAAATTGTTTTCCCTGCTATGTTTCCTCATAATTATCTGGATTTTTTTGTCCTAACATTTATCTTAATTTCCTCCATACTTCTATATACTTGTTGACAGTGCATTTTACAAATCTAAGGGGTTTTTGCCATGTGGTATGCTTATTAGTCTTTACGTGGTGCTGACGATGGCACAGAGTAAATGAGTTGAGGATAATCAGTAAATGTGGTAACCACATGTGACTTTGTGTACACAATCAGACTGCTCCATTGCAGAGAGTTTGCTTGATTTTCTTGATGGAAGAATTTGTTCTTTGGTTGGCTTTGTTATAATTAGGTGAACACATACCTTAGAACCATTCTTAGGATTGGGAAAATCTCCTAGCAGGGAAAAGCCTCCAGCTAAAATTACTATATTACTATCTAACTGTTTAACATTAACTGCTTTTTGGCATTAAAAATAACTGCCTTAAGTGTCTCTCTTCTGACTAGGGGTATTACTTATGGGGGCAAGAATAGTCATTTTATTGTCTGAGACAGCTTTGAGCTCTAGAGACTAGGTGATAATTCAGCCTACCCCACAAATCGATTTTAGGCATGCTCAGGGAGAAGTTGGGGACTGTTAAAGATAGTGTTTGAAACAGAGCAAGTATTTGGAAAACTGTTCACATTTCCGCCTCTTCCTTGGAGCTGTTTGGCTTTGGATTAAAATCTTCTTGTTCTCAGTTTTTCGTGGAGTGGTTCTGTTCTTTACTGAAGGGACTCTGCCTTTGTAAGCACCTGAGAAAGACTGTACTTAAGAAAGACTAGGTTTTGTTTTTCCTTTTTGCTGCTGTAGAAGCTGAATCTTGGCAGGCCTTCTAAGAGATTTCACAGTCCCAGATATAAATGAATCTTGCTCCTAATAAAGCCTATTTCAGAGTAAAGGGGAAGATAAATGCAGGGTCATGGGCATAGGATAGAAAAAAGAGGGGTTTTGCTGGCCAGTTAGACATAGTGGTTAAAGAAGAGGATAGCTGCTTGTTTTCTCTCTTGAGTAACTGGATGCAGATTCTGGTGACAGTAGTATTTATTAGTAAGTACTTTGTACAGGAAGAGAGAGAGAGTAGAGAATTATAAAATTCATGAAGTTATTTTGGCATTGCTTGTGTCATTTAAATAAATATAATCAGTTCATAATTGAATATGTATTTCTCTGTTTAAGAAAGGTTCAGTGGGCATGATTTAGGAAAATAACCTACCACCAGTACACACAGTGAATAAATATTAGAAAGGTTGTGAGAAGTGTTAAGAACACTCACGAATGAACTCTGAGAAACACCACCATTTAAAGGAAGGTTACCACAAAGAATACAGAAAAGGAGCAGGAAGAACTGGGATGCTGAGAGAAAGGAATTGTAGAAGCTTAGGGAGGGTGGAGCATTTGTAGTGGGAGGATAGGATAGTAGTGATATGCTTTTGAGAGGTTAAGGAAGATAATGTTTGAAAAACAGTATTTTGATGTTTAATGAAAGCAGTTCGTTGAAGAACTAGACTGTGTATGTGACAAGTGAATGAGAAGGTGGCAGAGTCCACATGAATAAACTTAGGTGGGAAGGAGAAAATAAGTAAACCTGAGAGGGACTGCAGAGATGGAAAGGAGATGTTGTATTTTGTGTGCATTTAAGTTATAAGGTACTAGGTTTTTTTTTTTTTTTTTTTGGAGAGGTTTTTGCTATCGGGCGCGTGTGCTCGCCAGACAGAGAGAGACAGAGAGACAGAAAGCGAGAAATCCCCCCCCCACTGTGGATGGCCATGCCACAATCCCTTCTCCTCCATTCTCTTCTCGGGATCTTGGGCACGCACACATACACGCCCGGCATGAGTTTTAAGCCACCGGGTCCGGGACGCGAACTGCAGTCGCTACATGGGAGTCCAGTGACATAGCCATTACGCTAACTGCTGGTCCCAAGGTACTAGGGTTTTATATGTAGAATATAGGTTTAAGCTCCTGGACTCTGGAATCAGATTCTTGGATTAAAATCTGGGCTCTGCCACTTTGAACTTTGTGACCTTAGGTAAGTTACTTAACCTCAGTGCCTCAGTTTCTCTACCTGAAATGAAAATATATACAGATTTTTAGAATTAAATGATATAATACCTATTAGGTGTTTATAGAGTTGCTAACATGATATTAACTGCTCAAAAATATGTCAAATGTTAATATGATTGCTATTAAGAAAATGTTTATTATTAATTTTTTAGTGTTGACTTTTAAATATACTTGCCTAATTATATAGTTTTAAAAATTTTTAATTTTTTAAAATAATTTTATTTATTTATTTAAAAATAATCTTTATTATCCTTTTAAATTTGACCAGAGAGAGAGAGAGAGAGAAAGTGAAAAAGGAAGCCACCAGATCCAAGACTCAAACTGTGGTTAGCTATGTGAGAGTCCAGCACCTTACCCACCCCGGCACCTGCTGGCCAAAAAGTTAATTATGAACGGTTTTGGTCCTGTTCTATCTAACAGGAGGAATTAACTAACTGACAAGTTCTTTGTTGTCTTTATACTCAAATGATATATTGGTGGTGTACAACATTTCCAAGTTTCTCTTTATTTCCTTGGAAAGAGTTCATGCATCCTGTTTTACTATTCTCTACAGTCATAGAGAGAAGAGATCTATCTAATGCCAGCCTGAATTTTGTACTCTTTTCCGTGTATTATCACACTACATTCTCATAAGAACATTTTGGGGGGTAATCAACCAAGTGCTTATTATTTACTGGATTTTTCCATTGTTCACCCTACTGTACAAACATCAAAGGATTCAATTTCTATGAAGTTCAGTAATTTTACTGTAATAGGACTTGACATTGATTCCTCTATTAATTTTCCCTTGGATATGCAGTATGCTTTTTCAGTCATTAGAGTCAAATCAACTTTAAAAGAATTATTTTTTCTTTTGTTACGTCAGAGGAAAGAGCACCTCTCCCGTAACCGACCTACTCACCCTGCAGTCCTTGTCCTTCATTTCTCCATTCAGTCAGAATCCTGGATGCGTGTGCCTTAGCATATAAGCAGGTTGGCTCAGGACTCAGTCTTGGTCAGCCATGTGGAATCTGACTTCCCCTGCTCAATACTTAATTGCTGTGCTACAGGGCTTGGCCCTCAAGTCAACTTTTTAAAATTACTTTTATTTTTTAAGTTTGGTCTAGGGCATGTGTGCTCACCAAAGACAGACACACAGAGAGAGAAAGAGAGAGAGGGGCAAAGTGAGAAAGCAAGCCATCAGGACCTGTACTGTAACTATGATTGGCCATATGGGAGTCAAGCGCCTTAACCACCATGTCACCTGCTGGCCCCTCAAGTCAACCTTTCTTATTCGGAAGTTTTATACAATGTCCTTGAAATAACTGAAATGATGGGTTTCAGTTAGACACCTGTTCACTTTCTTTTGCTTTTTTTATCTTTCTTATCTTTTCTTTAAAAAAATAAAAATAACATGCCACTAAAGAACACTTTATTTCTATTTTTTATTTACTGTATCCATGCTGAACTCTGTGACCCACACTGTGTTTTAAATAGCATGTCTTTTTGTGTTTGTTGCTTCTGATTTGATTATATTTCTGGGATGGTACTTTCACTTCCGTGAGTTTTGCTAGCTCATTTTTCATCCCATTTCATTGTCTATTCTCTGAGGTCTTTTTTTAAAAAAATATTATTTTATTTAACTTTAATTAGTTAATTAATTAGAAATGGACAGACTGAAGGATGAGGAAGTGCAGAAGCAAGCCACCAGGTCTGGACTCAACCCATGGTCAGCTATGTGGGAGTCCAGCGCCCTTAACCACCACGCCACCTGCCAGCCCCTCCGAAGTCTTTTTTGTGAGCTCTCTTCTTTGTTCTTTTTCTTTCCTCCCCCTAGAGATGACTACTGCATTAGATTTTTAAAAATCATGGTAGATAAGTAGGTAAGTTAACCTCAATGCCTGAGTTTCCTCATCTCTAAAATGGGAATGATAATCAGGTTTTGAAAAGTAAATGCAGGGTAAATATTTTCATCATAATTTTGGTCGGCTCTTTGACAGCATTTTTCTCTTTTTTTTTTTTGTTTGTTTGTTTGCTTTTTTTTCTTTATGTTTTTCTTATTTTTATTTCTTCTTTTTAAAAAATGTCTTATATAGACTCTGTAATGTCTTTTTGACTAGTACTCCTCTTCCCAATTAGGGGTGTTCTTCTTGGATCATCTTTGAGCTGGAGGTTGATGATAATGAAGAGGCAGGGCTGGCTCTTGCACATGGTCTCAAGTGAAGAACACTCAGACCATGTGCAAATAAATTCTTAGTCTTTGACTCTGACTAGATAACAGACTCAGGCCTTTACTACAGAGTCTCTTCAACTCTGCCTCACTAGCTAGCTGCTTTCTTTGAGTAAAGTTTGTGTTATATCTTGATTATTCTTCGTTCTTGAGACCTCCTTCCTAGAAAGTTCCTGCCTTTAATCTTTGCACTTGTTCCTCACGTCAAATAGAGGATTGCTGATTTTATCTTTCAGGATATGCCTGGTAACTTGAGAGAACTATGTACCCTTGGCTCCTCTCTATTCTGCCAGGGTTGTCAAGTGCTTGATTTTTCACTGATTTTGGCAGTCTTTTCTGATGTTTTTCTTTGAGATTATAGATGGCTGTTTCATTAATAATAGATTACATTTTGGTTTTGTATTCTTCCTTTTGACTTTCCAAGAGGTAAAGGGGGAAATTGCTCTGCTGACTCTGGGTTTAAAAGTGGAAGTCCTGTAGTTCTTGGTAAAATTGTATTTTTCTTTTTCCTTTTTTTTCTGAGGTGTTTGCTATAGGGTGTGTGCATCTACCAGAAAGACAGAGAGAGACAGAGAAACAGAAAGCAAGAAATCACCCCCCAGGGGGAATAGCCATGCCACAGTCCCTTCTCCTCCATTCTCTCAGGATCTTGGGCACGCACACACATGTGCCCAGTGTGAGTTTAAGCCACCGGGTCCAGTACTCAAACCTCGATTGATTACATGGGAGTCCAGCAACATGGCCATTAAGCAAACTGCTGGTCCCAAAATTGTGTTTTTCAATTGCTATTGTATCCTCTTGGTGACTTTAGAATATATGAGGGGCCTTCAAAATATTTATGAAAAATGCATATTATGAAAAAATTATACCTGGATTTCAGAATTTTTGATGCCAAAATAAAGTCATACTTAATTTAATTTTTCTATGAACTTTTTGAATCCCCCTTGTGTGTTACAGGGACATTTCTGATTGCTGTTTCATTGACCAGTATTTGACGGTCATTCTACTTTAATACAGAACTCTGCATTAGTCTAGGAACACTTGTTATTAAATACCTAGTTTTCATTAGCTCATGTTAACTGTCACTACTTCTGTATTGGTTTTCAACTGCAGTTAAGTAAAGGAGAATTGACTACACTCGTACATCAGCTTCAAGAAAAGGACAAGTTGCTTGCTGCTGTGAAGGAAGATGCTGCTGCTACAAAGGATCGGTGTAAGCAGTTAACCCAGGTGAATACATTCTTGTGTTCAAGGGGTGTCCTTCCTGAATTGGAGGCAATCAATGGGAGGTTTTGGAAATTATCCTGATTTAATTTGTGTGATAAGTTTATACCCAAGAAAAGTGGTGTCTCATTCTTTTATGATATTATAGCCTTTAATTGAATTATGGTTTTAAAACAACAGTGCTTACAGATACCCTAATTTCAGAATAGCAGATGCATTCTGTTCAGAAGCATGGGGGTTCATTTAATTGGGTTTGTCCTGGATCTGTTCTTTGTAGAAGCACAATACTTGGTGTGATAATGTTTAAATTCAATTTATAGGAAAAATGTGAAGGTTTTTGTGAAACAATGTATGTATGTGTATGCATATATGTATTTTAATAAGAGAGTGCAGGAGAGAGTGAGAGGGGAGTTTTTCGTTTTTGTTTTTTAAGAGAGATTTTTGCTATAGGGCATTTGTACTTGCCAGAGAGAGAGACAAAGAGCGAGAACTCAACCCTCAAGGGAGATGGCCACCCCACAATCCCTTCTTCTTCTTCTTTTGGGGTTTTGGCACGCATGCACATGCACCTGGTGTGAGTTTCAAGCCTCCTCTAGGATTTGAACCTCAGTCGGTCCTGTGGGAGTCCAGTGACGTAACTATTACATCAGCTGGTCACAGAGAGGGGAGTATTTTTGACAGAATTTTGCCATGATATTCATGCCTCAGCCTCCCAGTTAGCTAGGACCGTTTGTGTGTGCCACCCCATTCAGCCTGTTAGGTTGGGCTGAGCACCAGACTAAGGCCTCCTATGAGGCATCAGCCTCAGCACAACAGTGCACTCCCACTTAAATGTTAGGCCACTGCAGTTTGACCTAATGTTTGTAAGTTTTAATCAAGTTCATCAAACTCCAGAAATTTTAGTCTGAGAGGCTAAAACAATAAAGAACCTTAAAATGTGTAAATTGGGAGAATAGAATTGAAAGAAGAGAAAATGTAGTCTCATTCCTTCTAAAATGCTTATTTCTCCTTTGAGAAATTAAATGTAGAATAAGGTTCATTTATGAGTCATTCATCTAGCTACTTGACATTATGAAAACGAATAGCTTGAATATAAACCCTTCCTATGAATTTGGCGTAAATAAAAAAAGTCAGTAAAAAAACTTGGTTAGATTAAGATGAATCAAAATTGTTAAAATAAGCATATTGCTTTACAATGAGGAACTTTAGTTTGATATGAATTCGTGTATGTTTTGTGGAGAGAGATGTTATGGACATATCTCTGTGTTATGATCCTCCTGCCTCAGATCCTGAGTAGGTGAATTCTAAGTGTGTGCCCTACATCCAACTCTTTGACACAGGGTCTCGCCATGTTGAACACCCTGATCCCAAGTTCACGATACTCTTGCCTCCCGAATTGTTGATATTGCAGGTATGCATCACTGCACCTGGCTTTTTAGCGTGGGCCAGGAATCGAACCTGGGTCTGCCATGTGACCTCAACCTGCTGGTTAATAGTATGTGCTACTACAACAGAGCCATTGTTTTTTGACTATATTTAAACAATTTTAAAATAGGCTAACTAGTTTCTTTGTAGTAATTAATTAAGCTATATACTCAAGATAAGTATACTTTATAGTATGTTAATACATTAGTTTCATGATTGGCAAATATAAGTGAACTATATTACTATATTAAATAAATATAAATTATGTAGAAAATCTTGAACTTTGTCAAAGAGTTTCTTAGAACAAGGTTATGGGCTCCTCAGTTCTACAGATAATTTCAAAATTACTTTACTTTCATATACTTTTGTAATTAATATCTATTCTAGGAGTTGATAATACTTAGAAAACAAAGTTAAATCACTCTTAAGATTTGACTTAGGAAGTTGTGACAACTTCGCTTTTTGATTTTTACTCTTTCTGTTCTAAACTTACAATTTACCATAGACATAATCTTTATTTTTCAAGTTTCTTTCTTTCTTCCTAGAGAGAATGAGAGATAAGGGCATCCTGAGCAGGGTCTTCACACTGCCATCCAAACCCATTTTAGCTGGCGTGGGTCACAAGTGTGCATGTGTGTTCCTGGCACACCTTGGGAGGTCCCCGGAAGTGAATCCGGGACCTTTCCTGTGTGGGTTCAGTTGTATGATTGTTGTGTCATCACCTCGCCCCGCTGTGGACATACCTTATCTCTTTCTGCTCTCCTAGCAGGGAGGCTTCATTTCTTTTTTTTTTCCGTCTAGGCTTTTTTCCCCCTCCCGGCCATTTTTTTGTATCTGTGAAGAAAATCTGTACCTGGGAATAATAAAGAATTAACCATTTTGCTTTAAAATATTCTATCTTATAATCAAATTAGAATGAAGGATTTACTCTAGGTTCAAAATCTTTATTCATAAGTCAGAGGGAACCAGCAGTGAGAGTAATGGCTGTGTTGCTGGACTCCCATGTAGTCGACTGCGGTTTGTGTCCCGGACCCGGTGGCTTAAAACTCATGCCGGGCGCGTGTGCGTGCGTGCCCAAGATCCCGAGAGGAGAATGGAGGAGAAGGGATTGCGGCATGACCATCCCCGCTGGGGGGTGATTTCTTGCTTTCTGTCTCTATGTCTCTCTCTGTCTTTCTGGTGAACGCACGCGCCCTATAGCAAAATGAATCTCTCCAAAAAAAAAAGAAAAAAAAAATCATGAGCCAGAAAGCGCACTTGAAATAAGAGTAAGTAGTTTGGCCAAGGGTTTGCGAAGGGAATTGGTGTAAGGAGCAGGTAAGATGCATAAGACTGTTTTTTTTTTTTTTTCCTTTTAACCCTTTGACCTTTTTAAGCAAATACCTTTGTTGCAGCATTTATGATGATTTTATTGATGTTACAGTAAAATATATTGATTTTTTTTAAAAAAATCATCATTGGCTTTAATTCTTTCTAATAATGAATTTTTCATAATTTCTTTCCTCATTTATTCTTCTAGGAAATGATAACTGAGAAAGAAAGAAGCAACGTGGTTATAGCAAGGATGAAAGATCGAATTGGAACTTTAGAAAAGGAACATAATGTATTTCAAAATAAAATGCATGTCAATTATCAGGAGACTCAGCAGATGCAGATAAAGGTATATTTTTATTCTTCGAAAACAAGAGGAAATATGTGTTTAATTAGCAACCTTTAAAAAATTACTTATCATTCTTATTATTAAATAATTATTTTATTTAGCTTTATTTATTTAGTTTTTATTTGACCAGAGAGAGAGAGAGAAAGAGGGAGGGGGGGAGGGAAAGTGAGAAAACAAGCCGCCAGGTCTGGGATTCAAACTGCAGTTGGCCATGTGGGAGTCCAGCAACCCCAACCTTCATGCCACCTGCTGGACCCAATCATTATTATTATTTTTTAATTTGCTACAGAGAATGTGGGCTCACCAGAGGGAGACAAAGAAAGAAAGTGGGGTAGGGATTGGGAGGGAAAGTGAAAAAGCAAGCCACCAGGTCCTTGAACTGCAGTTAGTTATGCAGAAGTCTCGAGCTCCTTAACCACCAAGTCACCTGCTAGCCCCAATTAGCATACTTTTTAATTTTTTTTTAGAGGTTTTTGCTCTAGGGCATGTGTGCTCATTGGAAAGACAGAGAGAGACAGAGAAACAGAAAGCAAGAAATCACCATCTAGGGGTGATAGCCATGTTGCAATCCCTTCTTCTCCATCCTCCTCTTGGGATCTTGCGCATGTATGCACAATTGCCCAGCCTGAGTTGAAGCCACTGGATCCAGAACTTGAACCACGGTCAACTACATGGGAGTCCAGTGATGTAACCACTATGCCAACTGCTGGTCCCCCAATTAGCATACTTTTAAGTGGCTAGTATGTGTAAGGTTTTTTGCTGGGCCACTGACCTATTGTGGCTAGTTAAATTTTTCTTCTTGTCCTTAAGTAAATATATTATTTTAAGATGAGGATGAGGAGATTAGAAACATATCAGTAAATATACTGTAAGCACTGGATATCTTGGAGCAATGAAGATGGAAGCTGGTGAAGAGGATTGATTGGGAAGACTTGTTAGAAGTGATATCCAGACTGTGTTAAGTCTTTTGAAACAGGCATTGTCAAGTAAGAGAGTGAAGAAATAGGCACTGATTGATTGTAAGAGTTGCTTAGTATGATTCTTTAATCCTATCCCTAGAAGTGGTGGCCCAGTAGGTCTATTTTGGGATCCAGAATTGAGCTTTATAATGAGTACACTCTAGTTATTTCCAATATAGGTTGCTTAGTGTTAAAACTTCGTGAAAAATCTAGTTAAGAGTCGCAGTATTGGGACCAGTAGTTAGCGTAATGGCTATGTCGCTGGGCTCCCATGTAGTCGACCGCGGTTCAAGTCCCGGGCCCAGCGACTTAAACTCACGCCGGGCCTGTGTGTGTGTGCCCAAGATCCCGAGAAGAGAATGGAAGAGAAAGGGATGGCCATGCCGCAATCCCCCTGGAGGGTGATTTCTCTCTTTCTGTCTCTCTGTCTCTCTCTGTCTTTCTGGTGAGCACACGTGCCCTGTAGCAAAAACCTCTCCAAAAAGAAAAAGTTGCGGTATTTGGGAAATTAGGACTGGAATAAAGAAGAGAAAATCTTGAGAAGTATCAATAGATAGGGGCCTTGCCTTAAAGGACCTCATATACCTGAAGACTTGGGAGCCAGTGAAGGTGTATAGACAACCCAACAGTGTGCTTATATTGGTATTTTTAATGATTATTCTGGCAGTAGTTTGGAGAATGGAACAAAACATAGTTGGAATCCAGACCGAACCAGGGCCTGAAATCAGATGTACATAAGATGGGGACAAGTTTTAGCAATACAAAAATCAGTTCGATAAGGCTTGATGTTAGAATGGAAGGGAGAGAGGATTGTGAACACTCCCAGCATTTGGGCTTAAGTGACCTTCTGTCTCTTATTTGCTTATACTGTGTCATCTGACTTCTGTCAGCATTTCAGGTTCATGTCTTACTGTCTGACTTTTCCAAATACACAGTTTCATGAATCTAGTGAGATCTGGACCAGTAATAGTTTTTTCTTTTCTTTTGCTTTTCTTTTCTCATCACCCTTATTCTTCTTTTTAGTTAAAAAGAGATTGAAATATCTTTATTACTGATAAAGAGGCTATCGAACATGGCTCTAGTCTACTTGCCAAATGGCTTTATAATATTCTCCTTAATTGAACTTTCAGGACTGGTGACTTTTTTGAAATTATTATTTTCATTTGTTGGCTCATGTTTCAGTTTGGATGATCTGTCATCACCTTTGATTTAACATATGTCTAAAATAAAATTCTTGTCTATTGATCAGGTTCTTATTTTCTAATATTCTGAAGCATTGTAGCATTATCTTTTTTTTTTTTTTTTGGTTCCTTTGACTTCTTTTTTCCTTGCCTTGTCTACAGTTTGGTCTGAGATTTTCAAAAAAATTATTTAATTTTATATATCATTATTATTTTAAATTTGCTGTAGAGCACATACACTCAATGGGGGGTGGGGTGGGTGTGGGGGTGAGGATCCACCAGGTTCGGGACTTGAACTGTAGTCATCCATATGGGAATCCAGCACCTCAACCACCATGCCACCTGCTGGCTACTTGGTCTGAGAACTTAAAGATATTTATTTTTTGTTAACTCTTGCATTTATTTATTTGATATCGCCTTAGTTTATTAGTTTATACAGGATAATTATATCTTCGTAATATGCTTCTCATTCCCATTGTAACCTATAGTTGGTACCAGATTATTTTGTATGAAATACTGCTTTGATCACATTACTAGTCTGGTAAAAATATAACATTATTTTCCACTGCCATCGAAATCTCATGTTTTCTACTGAAATTCTACAATAACAAAAATAGAAGTGAATGACATTGTTGTCAGAATCTTACACTATTTACTGTTTCTAGCATTTATTTAGACCATTTCTCTGTCTTCCCATTTCTCAGCCATTTGAAATATTTTCTCTTCCATCAATAAAATTATTTAGGAGCTGATTTTTGTAGCTTTAAGTGATCTTTTCATTTTAATTCTTAACTGTTGATTTGAAAATTAGTCAGACACACTTGTAGCAGCATCTAGCATCTTTTATTGAAGATGAAGTATATTTAAGTGATTCATCATTTTTTTACCTGATTTTTTAACTTTGTAGAGGCTAGGAAATAGATTCTATATGATAAGTCCTCTGAAAAATAGAAATGTATCTTGAATTCTCTTAATTATTAATAAGATTATCAAGAGCTTTTAGTTTCCTTTATAAGAATTGTTAATAAGATTATTTCACGTCTATCTTTTATACACCCAATTATGTCTTATTTATATATACTTGGGTGTATATAAGATTCAGTGTTCTTTATCTTCAAATTTTGTATTTATAAAATTAAAGAACAGAAAAAAGTTAGAATGGCGATTGCCAGAGACTGGGGAGAGAGGAATGGGGGAAGTTACTGGTTAGTGGGGTTAATTTTATAAGCTGAAAAGAGTAATAGGGATGAATGGTGGTCATGCTTGTAACATTATGGATATATTTCATACCATTGAACTGTACACTTGAAAACGATTAAGAGTGGTACATTTTATGTTGTATATATTGTACAACATCAAGAAATTAGAAAAATTAGTGGTTAGAATATTTGGCAAGTAAGATTTTTATGCCATCACACATGTGCCCGGCATGCATTTTTAAGCCACCGGGTCTGGGACTCGAATTACAATCAACTACGTGGGAGTTAAGTGACGTAACCATTATGCCATCCACTGGCCCTTCTCAAGTCTAATTTCTAAAATTGTGTCATCATCTCTTTGATTATGACTTAATTTGTAATTTAATATGAATGTAGCAAACAAATTCAGTTTTTTAAACTTTGGAATATTGCTAACATTAAGTTGACATGTTAGGATCAGGACGGGCTTAATTCTGTATGAGTCTATATGGTAGGGAAAATTATCTTCTAATTTTAAAATATTATCTCTATGTGTTTGTTTTAAATATAGCAGCCAGCATCTACCTGTACTCTTGCATTCTGTGGCAGCATATTTACTTTGCATTTGTCACTAAAAATGTAACTTGTCATTTAAGTTTGTTTATATTTGAGAAGAATGATTAAAAAAATTTTTTTAATAATTATTTAACTTTAAATAAATAACTTTATTTTTAATTTGACCAGAGAGTGAGAGAGAAAATGAGAAAGCAAGCCACCAGGTTCGGACTTTGGTCAGCCATGTGGGAGTCCAGTGCCCTTAACCACCATGCCACCTGCTGACCCCTGAGAAGAATGATTTAAACTTCATTCTATTGATGCCTTTTCTATTCTCATTATAATGAAGTTTTTTCTAAAAGGTAGCTTTGGCAATCTTTGTTTTCTAAATCTTATGTGTGTAAAATGATTTTAGTTTCAGCAAGTTCGTGAACAGATGGAGGCAGAGATAGCTCACTTGAAACAGGAAAATGGTATACTGAGAGATGCCGTCAGTAACACTACAAACCAGCTGGAAAGCAAGTATGTCTCTAAATGTTTTATTTTTCATTGAATGGCAGACTGTTATTTTGAATCATCAAAATGGTGCTTGATAGAAATTGATTAGACTTTTGTTTCTTACATTCCTTTCTTTTTAGGTTTTTGTCATAGAGTGCATGTGCTCACTAGAGAGAGAGAGAGAGAGAAAGAGAGAGAGAGAGATGGGGGGAAATGAGAAATCACCTCACAGCGGGGTGACCACAACGTATTCCTTCTCTATTCTCCTCTCAGGATCTTGAGCATGCATGCACACATGTGCAGTGTGTTTTTCAAGCCATCAGGTCCAGGGCTTGAACCACAGAGTCGGCCGTGTAGGACCCAGTGCTTTAACCACTGTGCCACCTGCTGGCCCACATTCATTTCTTAAATGAGTTACTTTTCAAAAACTTGTCTTTGGCTGTGTGAGGAACTTCAGTTATATGTGAAATATTATGTTTCTTATACAAAAGAAAACATAAATATATTCATGTGTTTTTACATGAATTATATACCTTTATAAATGTATTTATATGTTATATGTAAACCACATAATAAATACTATTGCCAGCAGTAGAACTGTCCACCAATTTATAAGACCAAATGATAAGTTTTTTTTTTTATTTATTTTTTATTTTTTTGGAGAGATTTTCGCTATAGGGCGCGTGCGCTCGCCAGACAGACAGAGAGAGACATAGAGACAGAAAGCGAGAAATCACCCCCCAGGGGGGATGGTCACGCCGCAATCCCTTCTCCTCCATTCTCCTCTCGGGATCATGGGCACGCACGCACACGCGCCCGGCGTGAGTTTTAAGCCACCGGGTCCGGTACGCGAACCGCGGTCGACTAGGTGGGAATCCAGCGACATAGCCATTACGCTAACTGCTGGTTCCCCCAAATGATAAGTTTTATACCATCTATCCCCTTCCACAATAGTTCTTAAATTTCATTATGAAGAGCACCTGGCATGTTAGTTAAGACACATATTATTATTATCTTAAATTATCTAGTTTACTTATTTATGTTAGTGGGTATTTGCCTGAGAGAGAGAGAAAGCAAGAGAGAAGAAAGCATCCCCTAACAGGACCTGGTCATACTATAGTCCTTTCTCCTCCAATTCTCCATCCCATCAAGATCCTGAGCATGTACATGCCTGGTGTGTTTTCTAAGCTTCTGGGGCTGGGACTCAAACCCTTGTTAGTTGGTTGGCTGTGTGGGATCTGTCTTTGCATATCATTTAATTCTTGTATTTTTGGGTTGGCACAAAAATGTATATTCTTGAGTGTAATTTCTTCTTTTTTTTTTTAAGAGAAATTTTTTTCCTATAGGGCATGTGCGCTTGCTAGAGACACAGACAGAAAGTAAGAAATCATCCCCCTGCCCGGGGTAGGGGGTGGCTATACCACAGTCCCTTCTCGTTTCCTCTCGGGATCTTGGGCACACACACATGTGCCGGGCATGAGTTTTAAGCTGCCGGGTCTGGGACTCGAACGTGGGAGTTCAGCGACATAACCATTAGGCCATCCACTGGTCCCTCTTGAATCTAATTTCTAAACGATAATGTATGGCTCATTGGATATAAGATGAAGCCCAGGAATCTATATATTATAATACATTCTTTGTGTTACGATATAGAGCACAGAACAGTATGTTAGAGAGAAGAATAGTATGCTTACATAGAGGAAGCACTCTGGTTGATTTTAATAAGTTGTCAGAAGGCCAGTTTGAGGACGACACTGTTACCCTCCTGCATTTAAGTTTGTGATCATCCTTTTTTCCTGATATTTTATAGTGATGTTAGAATTTGTGTAGCTGTCATTAGAATTCAGGAGTTACACTCAGCATTCCTTTTGGTAGTCACTTGTGTTCCTTTTCAGTTGGCTATAATTGGAATTACTAACTCAGCAGAACTAATATAAAATGTTTTGTTTGCTTGTCTATTTCTTATGTGTTTGTAGTAATGGAAGGTTCCTAATCCAGTTATTGTTTTCAGGCAGTCTGCAGAACTAAACAAACTGCGCCAGGATTATGCGAGGTTGGTCAATGAACTGACTGAGAAAACAGCAAAGCTACAGCAAGAGGAAGTCCAAAAGAAGAATGCTGAGCAAGCGGTTACTCAGTTGAAGGTTGTATAGCATCACCTTTATTTATCATTTAATGAATAATGTAGATATTTAATTTGACTTAAATATGTATACAAGTTGGAGAAATAAAGTTTGAGCCATCAGCCCTGTAGCCTTAGTGCTGTTTGTCTGCACAAGTGTGTGCCCTGATAAAAGAGTTGAATATAGACTTGAATTTGAAAATTAAAGACTATTTGAAGTTATAAAAAGTAATGTTTGCTGGTTTATAGATAGAAGGGGTAGACTTTCATCTTATAAATGGTCTAAATGTATAAAGCAAAAATGATATAGTTAAAATGACCTTTTTTTGTTTTTTGTTTTTAATTTTGCTAGAGGGCAAATGTGCTCACCTGGAGAGATGGGAGTGGAAGGGAGTGAAAAAGCATCTCCCATGAGTATGGTCATGTCACGATCCTTTCTCCTCCATCTCTCTTTCTGGGATTTTGGATTTGCATGCACATGCACCTGACATGTTTATTCATCCGCCAGATCTGGACTCAAACTGTGCAGTTAGCTATATGGGACCCAGCTGTCTTAAACCACCAACCACCAGCTGGCCCTTAAATGACCTTAATGTTACTTTGTCATGTATAACTTTGATTTCTCAGTAGTTCTCCCTCTTTATTTTTCTTTTAGGATTGGAATAGATGGGTTTTTCCTTTGCATGAGCACAAAGCCAAGTAATGCCCCAGTGCCTTATGCTAGAGCCATGGTGTACAAAAAAGTTCACATATTGTTTTTATTGTTAACACCAGAATGGTACTTGGTATCTTGAGATGCTTATATTGTGAAGAAAGACATGGAGTTGCTCAGGCTAAGGGAGGGGTAGATTCATTTTTGTCATCTTACATACTCTCTGCAGATTTGGGAATCTGTTCTCTTTAGATAGGAATACATAGATAAATAACTTTAAAGATCATAGTAATAATTGGAATGTTGTGCTATAAATATATGTACCTCAAAATATGAATTTTAGGTACTTAGATTTGGTAATAAAGATACGATCTCATCTTTTGGAAGCTTGTCAGTTGGAGGAAGATTAATGGACAACAGGTCATAGCTAGTTGGATCTGATTTGTACATAGTAGAAGTTATCTTGATCTAACAGCGTGAATATTGAGTTTCTGAAATAATCTCCAATCTATAAATCTTATATATTGCAGGATAGGATGGCTATGGCTAGATAGATAAATGACTTTCAGACTCTCCATTTCTGCTTATAAAAATGTAGGAGACTAGTGGTAATAAGCAGTATTATAACACAACAGTAAAGGTAGAAGTGCTTTTCTTTTAAGTTAAAATCCTATGTATATGCTAATTTATCCTTTCTCCCTCTTTAAATATCAAGGTTCAACTACAGGAAGCTGAGAGAAGGTGGGAAGATGTTCAGAGCTACATCAGGAAGAGAACAGCAGAACATGAGGCAGCACAGCAAGGCAAGGGGAAAGAATATTCCATGTCAGCTTTGTAGATAGTTTCAGGGAAAGTTGCCTCCCCCTTTCCCTGTATCCCTGCTGAGTGCATGCATCCTCTGGCAATGAAAGTAAGATAAATTTCAAGAAATGGTATATTCTGTTTTTAAACACCCACATACTGTTCAGTGAACACAGTTTTGAGAATGCACTGTGTGCCAAGCCATGGACGCTACCCTGGGTATAGAGAAAAGGCAATGATTGATCTCATAAGCTTTCTTTGTGGGACAGGACAAGAGACAAATGAACAGTGTGACAGGTGCTATGATAAAGGTAAGCAGAGAGGAGCATGCGAGAGAGAAAGCCAGAGAGATTCAAGGGAGGTTTTTCTTGAGATAATGCCTGCCTTAAAGGTGAATGGGAGTAACTGAGCAAAGGAAAAGATCTTTGTAAAATGGAACATTCTTTTACAGATTTACAGAGTAAGTTTGTGGCCAAAGAAAATGAAGTACAGAGTCTGCATAGTAAGCTTACAGATACCTTGGTGTCAAAACAACAGTTGGAGCAAAGACTAATGCAGTTAATGGAATCAGAGCAAAAAAGAGTGAACAAAGAAGAGTCTCTGCAAATGCAAGTTCAGGTATTTTTTTTTTTTTTTTTTTTTTTTTTGAAGTGGGTGGTGTTGAGATGTTTGTCTAGAAGAGAGAGCAAGGTCTTCCTTATCCTAATCCTGAAGTGGTGGTGAATAATTATAACTTAGTCTTCTGCAGTTGTCACAATAGGTGTGTTTGAAGATCTGTGCTCCTCCAGTCTTACTCTCCTTATGTTCTCATAGAAATGGCACACCTATTCTTAATTTTAACCTTATAAGTTAACTCAGAATGGAATGACTAATCATTGAAAGTAATTCCTTTTGGAATCTAAAAATGGCTTTTAAAAGATAAATAGATGTTCTTGGAACTGATTGTGTTTATATACATTGGGTATTTATTAATACACACCGGTTTTACTCTTTTACAAAAGGATATTTTGGAGCAGAATGAGGCTTTGAAAGCTCAAATTCAGCAGTTCCATTCCCAGATAGCAGCCCAGGTAATGGTTATTTTTTGTTGCTTTCTCTAATAATACTTTCCAAGCCATTCAAACAGTCATTTCATTTCCAACCACTGAATTAGGAGTTGGGAGACTAGTCATGAATCAGTATGACAGTCGTGCCTGCTAACTACTCTGCAAAGTTCTGTGGGCAAATACAAAGAAATCCAAGTCCAACTAATAGAAAGGGAGTAATTAGAGAGCTCTTACTATATGAGGAAAACATCCCTGATTTTGTCACAAGATGGGGATTAGCCACATAATATCTACGATAGTAGCTTATGTAATAAAAATTCTCTAAATAGTGACTAGCCATGGAAAAACCCTCTAAACACTGAGGAGGTAGCAATATATTAACTGTAGTTCTCAGTTTACATTTGCTAAAGGACCAATTTAAAATTTATTCTTCAATTGGGACCAGCAGTTAGCGTAATGGCTATGTCGCTGGACTCCCATGTAGCCAACCGTGGTTCGTGTCCTGGACCCAGTGGCTTAAACTCACGCCAGGCGCATGTGCGTGCGTGCTCAAGATCCCGAGAGGAGAATGGAGGAGAAGGGATTGCGATGTGGCCATCCCCCCTGGGGGGGGATTTTTCACTTTCTATCACTCTCTCTCTCGGTCTTTCTGGCAAGCGCATGCGCCCTATAGCAAAAACCTCCACAAAAAAAGAAAAAAAAATTATTCTTCAATTTAACTAGTGATAAATCTAAAGTTTTACAAGGTTAATAAGACCTGTTTATTCTTGGTAACATTGGTTGGTCCTATTGTATCACACTCACACACCCATGAATTTCAGTAAGCCCATGGAAAATGGAATTAAAGTATAAATTAATTTTGGTACAAAAAATTTTCAAAATCCATGTGTAGCAGGGCCAGCAGATGGTATAGCAGTTATGTTGCTGGACTTCCACATGGCTGACCTTGGTTTGAATCCTGGGCTTGGTGACTTGAAACTCCTGCCAGACATGTGTGTGTGCATGCCCAAGATCCCAGAAGGAGAAAGGAAGAGAAGGGATTGTGGAGTGGCCATCCCCCCAGAGGATGATTTCTCACTTTTCCTCTCACTGTCTCTGTCTCTCTCTCTCTCTTCCCCAGCACGCACCCTAAGGCAAAAACCTCTATCCCTGTCCCCCCTCAAAAAAGTGCATAGCTTTTTCATAGTATGCATCTTCTGTGAACTTTTGAAGATCTTTTATGTACATCTATATATAGTTTTTAGAATATAAATGACACATCATGAAAAAAGAGTGAAAACTTCCAAGTACTCATTTTTATTTTATATATAACTGAATTTCAATTTCAGTTTCAATGTAGATTTTTTAAAAGTTATTTGTAGCAAAAACTGTTAGGGTAGAATGGAAGCCTCAATTTCCTGCATAAAGTGGTTTTAATGTTGACAACTTGTTCTTAAAAATTCAGGTAAGTTCAAACTCCCCAAGGCTTTCAGCATGTGAAACTTTTTTTTGTTGAATTGTTTTCTTTGTAGAAAATATGGTCTAAAACTATTGGGTTGTTGAGAAAGTCATGACACATTTTTTGCATAGAAAAACAGAAAAATACATCATGAGTTTTCCAATGACCTAATAATTGGAAAAGAATTATTTAATATAGGAAATGGTGTTTGTATGTACGTGAAAATTATCAACTCTAATTGGATCATAGTGTTATTAGCTGAGAGGTAGCTCTAGATAGTTTATGAGGAATGAAATATTTTAGAGAATACTATGTAGTGTCATTCTTTATTCATTTTAATTGCCAGAGGGTGTACCTGCTTGTCAGGGAGAGGAAGAAAGCACTGCCCAATGGGACATGGTCATGCTGCAGTTCCTTCTCCACTTTTCCATCCTATCAGGATTTGGGGCCTGCATGCACATGTGCCTGGCATGTTTTTCAAGCCTACTGGACTTGGATTCAAATTGCAGGAATCCAGCTCCTTCAGTCACGAGGCTGTGGTGGCTGGTCCTATGGAGTAGTACCTTTAAAGTAAAAATGAGATGGGGAACCAGCAGGTGGCATGGTGGTTAAGGCACTGGACACTCCCACATGGCCAACCAGGGTTCAAGTCCTGAATCTGGTGGCTTACTTTCTCACTTCCTCTCCCTCTCATTCTCACTCTCTGTCTCTCTCTGCTCAAACTAAAAAATAAATGAATGAATAAATAAAGTAAATAATTATTTTTTTAAAAATGAGCTTCGATGTTGCCAAACTACGTAATTATCTTACTCATGAAGTAGATAATTTCCTTATTGAAAGCTATTACAAAGGAAAAGAAGTACAGGGATGAAGAAGGGCCTTTGTGATTATTTTTCCCAAGTATATGTTGCTAATCGGTTATGTAGTTTTCAAAATTGTCAATTTGTTTTATTCTAAATATCTGTGATACGTAATTCCATAATACTGCCTGTTGGTGATCAAACTTGCTTTCAGAATGGTAGCCACTCACTGTGGGCTGGATGCTTACTTAACAACTTTATATTCATTAATTTCTCTTAATGTTTAGAGCTCTGTTGTGATTTTTATTGTACAACTTTTAAACTTTCTCTAATACTTTTATGTTGACACTGTTTTTCTTTCTTAGACCTCCGCTTCAGTTCTAGCAGAAGAATTACATAAAGTGTAAGCCTGCCTTTCCACACTTCTCTTATAATTGTGTAGTCACCACTAACTGATACTTGTTAGATACAACACTTATGATTAACTTTATACTCTGAACTGATTGAAAAATACTCTGAACTAAATTTGGAGCAACTTTTGTTCTTTTTTTTCCTCAAGTGAGTTGGGTCCCTAGACATTACACATTCTGTTTCTATATCTTAATCATAGAAAGAGTTAGGGAAACTTCCTTTAATTTGAGGGTTAGCAGTTATTTGGAAGAGGGAATTGTGTTTAGATAGTAGTAGAAGAAACTTTTTGTGTCTTATACGTTATAGTTATGTGGTAGTAACCCAAAACAAAATTGTTTTTTTCTGTGTTGTGTAAGTTTGCATAGACATAGATCACTTGTGTTCAGAAGACCCGAAATCTAGTTTTGACATCACCAGCCTTGTGAGCTTAATTAAAGAGTTTGGTTAACCTTTTTGACCTCACATTTTAAAATAGGGCTATATATTGAAAGGAGTTTTAGTAATGACTGTATCATTCAGTAATGAATTAGTAAACTTAAAGGGCCCATTGAAATAGAAAGTACAGCCAATAAGAAACTACTTAAATAAGGGTTACTCTATAGGCTTTTAATCCTTTATGATTTGGCTTCTAAGTGTTTATTGAGGTTACAAATGTACTTTTTCTTAAAGGATTGCAGAAAAGGATAAGCAGATAAAACAGACTGAAGATTCTTTAGCAAATGAGCATGATCATTTAACAAGTAAAGAGGAAGAACTTAAGGTACAGTAATTCCAGTAATTCTTAGAAATGGCTGCAGTATTTTATAGAACTCAAAATTGAATTTCATTGATCGTTATAATCAGTATGAGTATGTATGAAGAATGGAAAATATTATGGGACTCATTCGAAGGATCTCTTAAGCTACAAAATCTTCTTTAGCTCTCTGAGAGGAAAAAAATCAAAGGGGTTTTCTTAAATGGTATTATTCACAATAATTTTATTGAGGAATGTATTAAATAACAGCGATCGAAGGTTTCTCTTTCTCAAGAAATTTGTGAGTTGAGACCTTTGCTTAACTGTCAGGTAGAAGAGGTGCTTTACAAACTTCAGAGTGAATTGTATTAAATCTTCATAATATTCTTTTCTTTGTCCTAGGATATACAGAATATGAATTTCTTGTTAAAAGCTGAAGTACAGAAATTACAGGCCCTGACAGATGAGCAGGTAGACTTACTGCTTTTGAGCGTGTGCCTCCGAATTCAGTTCTTTCCTGTTATTTTCTTTATGTTGTGAGTGCCAGCCTTATTCCCTTAGATTACACATGTGATGGTTATTCGTACTTGGTCGTGTGGTATGTTGTTGAAAGCCTCTTTTCTTCATCATAACTCTCTCAAATAAATGTTATTTTCATGTGGAAATTAATGTTTAATTTAACGGATCATTACTTTGATATATCAGATGAATTAGTTAAAACAGTCTAATGTGCTGACTTGTTTTAGTCTTCTGTTTAATCCAAAAAGAACACACTTTTTATTAGGATAAATGTTGATCAGTTAGAAGTGAAAAATAGCAGATAGCAAAACATAGTGCAGAAATGTATAATATTGCTATAATTTATGAAAATATGACTTTAATACTAAAAAAATTAGTGAAAGAATAATTTTGAGTACTTCCTGAGAAATGATTTAACTTTCTTCTCATTTCAAACACAGGCTGCTGCTGCACGTGAATTAGAGAAGATGCAAAAAAGGTGATTCAAGTGTTGCTGTTCATAGAGTCATTCATATATTTATGTTCAGATATAATTGTTGCAAAATATTACTGTTTATAACTGATAGTAGTGCACATAATTTATATAAATTTTCTGAATGTTGAGGTATTTTAATAGTTTTTTTCTTACAGTATTCATGTTAAGGATGATAAAATAAGATTACTTGAAGAGCAGCTACAACATGAAATTTCCAACAAAATGGAAGAATTTAAGGTCTGTGAGTAAGCTTGTATTCTCAGCTTTCTTTGAAGAACCTTGTGTAAATTTTTTAATTGAAGCTTTGGAATACCACTTTTTATGCAAAGTCACTCTGAAACCCTATTTGTATAGTTTATTTGGAGACATAGGCAAACAGATAATTTTTTAATAGACCTTTTGCCTAGATTTTCTTGTTCATGTAACAGACTTTTGAGATTTATTTTGCACCAAGCTTTTCTGCAGCTAACTGGTAGTTTGTATTTATGGCTGTTTTACCGGTCTCCATGGTTGCTGTAGTTCTGGTTTCTAGTCTTGGCCAGCCAGTTCGAGTTCTGATTGTTGGGTGCATCTCTATGTTCAGTGAGATTCGAATTCTTATACGACTTACCTGTGACTTTAATGCATAGTTAATGCTGTAGTATGGGTTTGATTGTTCAAAAACTCATTCAAGTGATTGGTTTATTGCTTTTTAATAAATAGTAAATTGAGTTTCTTTTTTTCCAGATTCTAAATGACCAGAACAAAGCATTAAAATTAGAAGTTCAGAAGCTCCAAACTCTTGTTTCTGAACAGGTAAGGCTTTCCATGAATTACAGGGTAGAAATTGCATAGCAAATTTGATTCTTCTTATTGGTGACCAACTCACTAACTGGTAATTTTTACTTAAGCTTATTATGTATTTTAATTATGTTTCTAGTCATCTTGTGCTTATCAAGTATCTAAATTAAGGAAACTATAAATTTTCTTCCCTGAGGTGGAGCTAATGCAAATCTCTTCATAAGTACTTCCCTGCAAAGTAAATAGAATAAAATAAAATAAAGTAAATATAATAAAATAAAATAAAATGCATAAATATAATTTAAACTGTTTTGATACATTTGGATAAAAGTTCTACATTAAACTTTGGTAGCTTCAACTTTTTCTTTTAGGCAACATGAAATTTTAAATAGAGAATGCGTTCTAAACCTGCTGCCAGCACTTAAAAGCAGAGTGATGTTGATCAGTTTGCTTAACATTGCTGATATCCCTCATTCTGAGTCTTTAATACTGACTTTATGCTTTATAAACATAAAGTTGTTAGAGGAAGCTTGTGTATATAATGCTATTAGCCTAATGTTTTCCATACAGAAGGCATGTAAACCTTATTTTCTCTCCCTTAGAATATTTGTTTGTCTCTATCTTATACCACTACCACTCTTTCTGTATTTAGAGCAAGCTATCAAAATTGTAGCAACTCTTGGAGCTGGCAGGTAGTGTGGTGGTTAAGGTGCTGGATCTCTCACATGGCTGATTATGGTTCGAGTCCTGGACCTGGTGGCTTGCTTTTTACTTTTCCTTTCTCTCTCTCTCTGGTCAAATTAAAAATAACATTGGGTCATCGGAAAAGTCATGATGTATTTTCTATAATTTTCATTTTCATGACTTTTCTGATGACTCAATAATAATGATAATGAATGAAATTAAAAAAAAAAAAAACCAAAACCAAAAAACTGTAGCAACTCTGAATAAGCTTGGCCCCATAAAATAGAGGCAAATGGTATCTCTTCTGACTGCTCGTAAGTGTTACCTTCATACTCTTCTCCTACGCAACTCTTTAAATTATAGTTTTAAAGATATCCTAGAATCTCTTGATTTAAATGGCACATTAGAATAGAAATTTTGCATGTCTCTAATATTAACTTTTCAGAATGTACTTCAGTTAGAAACTGAAATATAAGCTGTAACAAATCATAGCCCTTCTTTAGCAGTATATGCCTTTTTTTCTTATTTAAAATTTACATTTTTTGCAGATACTGAATTGGTGTAAGTAGCTGGAAGTGTTTTGTTAATGTCTGCTTACTTGTGAGGAAGTAAAGCACTGTCCCTCCCCCCATGATATTAAGTGCTTTGCTTACTTAGTCTATTTTACTTTGTATATACTTTACCCTTGCAGACTAAAGAAGAGAAGATGTTAAAGGGATGATAATCCAATGATACTTAAGTCTTATTTAAAATTATCCTATTTCCCTTTTTTATGGTACAACTTCTAAAAAAATATGCTATTTCATCCATCGTAAGTCTCCCTGCTCTATTCCATTTACTGTCTCTGAGATCTGGATGTATCCTGCAGTGTCTGATTATACCTTAGTTGGCAGTATTTATAGTTTTTCATGTTAAGTAAAATGTCAGTTATGAGACACAACATTGCTGACTTGGTTTAGGTAAAATATAATAGATTTTTTTTTTTGTATGTGTATTCTTACCCAGAAAAGCACACTTTTCATGTGTTAGTTACCAGAAATTTTGAAACATCTATTCATTATTTAGTCATGTGCCACATAACCTTTCAGTCAGTGATGGAATGCAAATACAGTGGTGATTCCATAAGATTATAATAGGGTTGTGCCATCTAGTAAGTACTGTCTGTGATGTTCACAATGAAACTGCCTGACAGTGCATTTTCCAGGATGTATCCTTGTTAAGTAACACAGCTATACAAAGTTTTAAACTTTCTAAAATAAGCCTCATGGAGATAAAACAATACCTAAAATTTCCAAATCTCTACTAGAATTCTAGTAATCTAGTAATGGCAATTCTTTCCTAGTTTTAAACACAAACCTGTATCTTTAAAAATTTTTAAACTTCTATTCTTTACTAAAAATGGCATTCTTCATTATTAAACAAGACTAAAACTACCAGCCTTAAGTCTTTTTTTCTTTAAGAGTGCATGATACCTTGAGGATTACCATTCTATTATAATATCTTTTGTATATTTTTCTGTTGCATTTGTGGAAATTGTTATTTCTTAAATTCTCTTATTTCTGTTTTATTGAGTCAGATTTTGTCTATTGTAAGATTTCTATGCACTTTTAGATGTTCTCTGTTAAAATGACAACTTTTAGTTTGAGATAGATTTTTGTTCATGAAAAATATTTAATAGTCCACAGAATAAAATTTTATAGTCACATATTTTTTATTTATTTAGAAGAATTATTTGATAAGGGGGGAACTCGGACTGGCAGGTGGCATGGTGGTTAAGAGCGCTGGACTTCACATGGGCGACTATGGTTCGAGTCCCTGATCTGGTGCTTGTTTGCCCCCACCACCCGACCCTTCCAGTCAAATTAAAATAAAATAAATAAATAAAGATAAAATACAATCTTAAAAAAAAGAAGGGGAATTAATTTTGTGGTACTAATTTAAGATTTGCTATTGAATACTTTTTAGAATGATTCTAGTTCTGAAAGCCTTTTCTTTAAATTCTAGAAATTGTGTGACTGTGTTGTTACTATATTCTTGGTTATAGTTGTTAATTTTGACTGACCAAAGAATCAGCTTTTTGGCTTTTATTCTAGTCATTTTTATTGCTGTTCCTACTGAAAGTAGAGATAAAGATTAGTTTAATTTAAATTTCTTTCATATCCACTTTTTTTTTTTTTTTAAGCTTTTACTATTGGCTGTTTGTGCTCATAGGAGACAGCAGAGACAGAGAGGGAAAGTAAAAATCACTCCCCAGGGAAGACAATAATACTTTCTCCTCCATTCTCCTCTCAGGATTTTGGGCACACATGTACATACACCTGGGTGATTTTCTTTACTTTCTTTTCTTTTTTTTCCCTCTCTTTATTTTTCTCGTTTTTTGCCGTAGGCAGGTATGCTTACCAGCGAAACAGAGATAGACAGTGAGAGGAGAGAAAGTGAGAAATCACCCCTCAGGGAGGATGGCCACACTGCATTCCCTTCTCCTCTACGCTTTCTCTCAGATTTTGGCTATGCACGTGTAAGCACCCTGTGTGATTTTTCTAGCTTTCAAGTTCGGGACTTGAACAGTGGTTGGCCATGTGGGAGTCCAGTGCCTTAACCACCACAACTCCTGCTGGTCCCCTTGGTGTGATGTTCAAGCCACCAGGTCAGGGAGGAGTCCACTATGTGGAACCCAGCTACATTGGATCTAGCAGCCTTAACCTCCATGTTACCTGCTGGCCCCATTTCCACATTTCTTCTTATCCAGAGTTTGGGATTCCAAGTAATAGCTGAGAAGTGAACAGTTTGTTATATAAAAATTTCAGACCTATTAGCACACAGAAAAGGTTGAGCTTATTGAAGAAAAAAATTGGTAATGGTGCTAAGTTGTTTTTTTCAGTGTAGAAAGCACCAGGCAAAGTAACTTGTTTATACACTAGAGAAGGGAGGGCTCTGTTTGGATGTAGGCCTCTGAATGATCAGATAATGCAAATAAATTAGTTACTAAGGTTTCATTTACTCAGAATAAGGTAAAACTTTTGAGAGGTAGTATGTATCCTGACTTTTGAGTGAAAATGCAATATGATTTTTTATTCTTTTGAAGAATCAGGTGAGAAGTACATAGGACTGATTAAAGGTATAATACAATTAATAATCAAGGTGCAGATAACTTACACTTAATGTTTAAGTTCTTTTGTGAGATGGCATGCATTAAAAATAAAAATACACCAAATTGTCTTCATCAAGGATTTGTGAACTATTACTGCATGATTTATTTTTCACATTGTGAAGCAGATTTAATATACTTTTGACAGCTCCTATCTTTTTTCTGATGGTAGGGCAGTTTTTCCCTACTTGGGAAGTTCTTCCTATCCTCTTCACAGAACTATCCTTATGAGCCAGAGGCAAAGAGCACAAATAGGATATCATGGTATCTGAATAAAGCTGAGGGCCTAAATAGGCATTGAAGAGAAGGGGTTTCTTTTGGAAATGTAGAGGTGGAACCTTAGGACTTGGATTTTACAACTGAAAAACTTAACATTATTTGTGAAAAATGGTTGTAATAAGACTGTGAAAAAAACTGGGCCAGCCCTATAGCCTAGTCATTAAGGAAGCTGGATCCCACATGGCTACACACAGTTTGAGTTCCAGCCCTGGTGTCTTGAAAAATACAGTGGGTACATGTGCATGCATACCCCAAGTCCCAACAAGGTGGATACATGGAGGAGAAGGGATTATGGCATAGCTACTCCCAGGGGGGTGGTCATGGGGGATGCTTTCTCTTTCTTTCTCTTTCTCTGGTGAGTTTAAATGCCCTCTGGTAATTAAAAGAAAAGAAAAATTGAGGAAAAAGCTAAAAAAAAACTAGCAAAATTAGGCGAGTTGGGGAGACAGGCAGTAGGAGATCATTGTAGAAAACTAGACACCGAGGAATGAAAAACAGCATCCAGAGAGATAGGAGAATTGTGTATTATGCCAGCAGGCACGGAGAAGTTAATACTGTGAATTTCTGGCCCCACCTGAGAGTTGGACACAGCCTTTATGGGTGAATTGGGGAGGGGTGGTTTCAGCAGCTTGGAGTGTTCTATTAAGGAAGGTGCTTAGTGTCTGCCCTAATACAGAGCTGGCAGAAAAGCAGGGAGTCTAACTTGCTTAAGGCCTCCGGGTAGGGACAGTTAGTTCACAGGGAACAGAATGTTTAGGCAGTTATCAGCCTTGGGTTGCTTCAAAGTTACTTAGTTCTGGGTTGCTCCATATTAGCATGTTTAAGGAGAAAAGCCTCAAACTTGTTTAGGCAGACTGTTTCACTGCCTTGAAGGGAAGCTAAACTTCTAGATTTATGATTTTTTTTTTGAGAGAGAGATTTTTGCTATTGGGCGTGTGTGCGCACCAGGGAGACAGAAAGCGAAGAATCACCCCCAGGGGAGTTGGTCATGCCACAATCCCCTCTCCTCCATTTTCCTCTTGGAATTTTGGGCATGCATGCATACACACCTGGTGTAAGTTTTAAGCTGCCAGGTCCAGGACATGAACCATGGTTAACTATGTGGGAGTCCAGTGATAGAAACATTATGCAACCTGCTGGCCCCACAATAAGTTCTAATAGTGAGAATTTGTGTGTGTATTGGGAGGTACAGGAGAAAAGTCAAAGAGGTGTCAGTTTACTTGTTGTGTTTATTGCTTCTACAGTTTACAGTCAGTTTTAAACCATTCTATATCTTGGTCTGGGTGGTGGTTATGTAATATTTATGTATTAAAAATTCATTGATCTATCAGAACAGGACAGTGTTGCAGTGGTTAAGCATGATGCTTTGCAAGGCTGGCCCATGTAGAAGGGTTCTGGGTTTGCATCTGGAGACCTCTCTGAGTACACTGTTGGGTGGGTATGTGTCAGTGATCTGAGGCTCTCTGAAGCTAGGGGTCGATCATAGTGCCAAGATCCTGTTGAGGGTACTGTTTCTTTCTTTCTTTCTTTTTTTCTTTTTAAATTTTTTATTTTATTTTATTTTATTTATTTTTTAATTTGACCAGAGAGAGAAGAGGTTGAAAGTGAGAGAAAGAGGAAGTGAGAAAGCAAGCCACCAGATTCAGGACTCGAACCCTGGTTGGCCATGTGGGAGTGTCCAGCGTCTTAACCACCACACCACCTGCTGGCCCCATAGGGTACTGTTTCTTTCTATTTGTGTCTCACTCAATGGAAGAAATAAATAAATAAACTTGAAAAAAATTTATTGTGCTGTAAATAGGATTTGTGCACTTGACTCTAAATGTCATATATGGCTATGGAAAAAGAAATCAATTTTTTTTAAAAGCCTCTTTTCTGATTTGCCAGACTTTAGAGCCTCAGAATTTTTTGTTTTGGAAAAATTAAATGTAAAGGAAGTGAGACAAATGCTCTTTTATCCTCAAGTTAAGGTTATCTTTTATAGTGATTAAAAATTATTCATAAGATACTAATTCATTTTATGAGCCTATTTTATACTTTTTTCCTTTGTCTTTTGTATAGATGCATCTCTTCTGTTGTGTTTTCTGAGTTAAATAATTCTTTAATTATTAGCAATGTTCAAATAAGAGTCACTTTCCTAAACTTTAGATCTATTTGAAACTCTTGAAAATTTTCACAGTATTATTTCTAAGTTAGTTTTCCTTTATGCAAACTTGGTAAAATTAAACATTCTCTGGTGATTTTTATTCTAGCCTAATAAAGACATTGTGGAACAAATGGAAAAATGGTAAGTGTTTAAAATTTCCTTTTTATATCTTGGTAATTTTTTCCTACCAAATTTGAGATAACAGAATTATTAACTATTGGTACATTAACCAAGACTTTAAAAATTCTTGGGTCAGCCAGTGGCATGGTGTTTAGGGCAGCTGGGTCCCATATGACAGACTATATAATTTTGAGTCCTGTATCCAGAAGCTTGAAAAACATGCCAGGCTTATGTGTGTGTGTGCTCAGAGTCTTGAGAAGAGAATGGTGGAGAACAGATTGCAGTGTGGCCATCCCCTACTGGGGAGGCTTTCTCACTTTCTCTCTTTCTCTTTCTTTCTCTTCTCCTCCCCCCTCCCTTTTGCCCTATAGCAGAACTGAAAAAAAATTTTCTTTGCACTTTATTATGGAAGAATATACCATCAATTATTTCATATTACATTACACTTCTTGATGTTGTTTGTGACGATTGACTTGTTCAGGGTGGCATGTAAACATGCATAACTTGAGCACATTTTACTTACTGGTAAAGAGAAAATATCCCCAGACCATGATCAAAGCTCCTCAGAAGCCTTCTAAAATTAAGCATTTATAAATAATGATGGACAAAGTTGATGATCCATGTGAAATATTTAGGAATGATACAATTACCTTGAAAGATATTAATAAGATAAAGATAGCTTAAACTTATAATTTTAGCCTTCAAGAAAAGGATGAGAAGATAAAGACTGTAGAAGAATTACTTGAAACTGGACTTATTCAGGTGGCCACTAAAGAGGAGGAACTGATCGTAAGGCATCTTATCGATTCATTTTTCCTTATGGTTATTCTGTGAATAGGAAGGGGTTTCCCTGTAATTTATGTAAGGTTTTCCCAATAACTCTTAACGTAAGTTATTCACATTTTATAAATTTGTCTTTTTTATAGTTAATTATAGTATTCACTGCCTTAATGAGGTAGATACTACTGTTAGAATTTTTAATATATACATCCCCACTTGCATCCTTGTCCAAATTATAACTAAACCATAATTATACATACTTAAGTTCATGAAATGTTTTTGGAGGCCAGAGAAAGAAGAGACTGGAGTTCTACTTCATGGTTATCGTTAGCCTCAACTATCTTGATTAGAGTTGGAGTTGTTGGTAGAGGTAAATTAAAAGAAGTATTTGAATTTAGAGAGAGCCATGGTCTAATTGAACCAATGGTAGACTGTGTGTTTTTGAGGTTGCGGAATTAAACATCGAAATATATGCGGGATGATTGAATTAGAAATCCTTTTGGCTAACTGTAGAAGTTGTAGAATTGTAGACATACAGAAGAAATAGGATTTCTGAGCCTTCTGTAGAGGATAAAAAAGCAGTTATAAAAAAACGGAAATGTATCTTTGAAAGATAGCTTATTTTTTTCTGAAAATAAAAGTATGTTGTGCTTATGTATCTTTGAAAAAGGCAATAAGAACAGAAAATTCATCTCTGACAAAAGAAGTTCAAGACTTAAAAGCTAAGCAGAATGATCAGGTAATGTATATTGTTGATTGTACAGTTCTTTTAAATAACTAATAAACCTGTTACCTAACAACATACAAGTCTATTGCCTATTCTTCCTTCTCCAAGGTGGAATAGTAAATTATGGTTTTAATCTATCAATTATTGTTGATTTGATTATCAGTAATATGTGGGTGCAATTTACTGAATACTGACTATATTCCAGGCACAGTGTAGGGTACTTTAGGTAGGACATCATTGTCTTGTGTATACAAATATAAAGTAAGATTCTAAATAATTGTAAAAAAGGTGGCCAGAAATTAGGCAGTTTTGTAGTGTTTTCTGGTTAGAATAATTAGTTGAATAATTTTTTTTTTTTGAGAGATATTTTTGTTATGGGGCATGCGTGCTCACTGGAGTGACAAGAGACTGAAAGTGAGAACCATGCCTCAGGGGCAAATGACCACACCTCAATCCCTTTTCCTTCATTCTCCGTTTGGGGTTTTGGGCATACATGCACATACCCCCAGTGCATTTCAAGCTGCCAAGTCCAGGAGTTGAACCATGGTTGACCATGTGGAAGTCCAGTGCCCTAACCACTATGCCTCCTGCTGGCACCTTAGTCAAATAATTTTAACATTTATTTAATGATTTTTGTTTTGGCCTATACTTAAAGTAAGTATGCTGAAAACGGTTTACTTTTTTTTTTTTTAAAAAAAGAGGATTTTTGCCTTAGGGGCATGTGCTTGCTGGAGAAAGAGAGAGACAGTGAGAGGGAAAGTAAGAAATCACCCTCTGGGGGTGGGAGGATGGCCATGCCTCAGTCCCTTTTCCTTCCAGAATCTTGGGCAAGTACGCACATGTGCCAGGCATGAATTTCAAGCCAGTAGGTCTGGATCTCGAACTGTGGGAGTCAGTCCAGTGACATAACTGCTATACCATTGCTGGCCCCTGAAACAGTCTACTTCCCCTCCCCATCAGTTTTTGCTATAGGGCGCATGTGTTCTCCAGAAGGATAGAGGCAGGGAGACAGAAAGTGAGAAATCACCCCCCCCCAGGGGGTATGGCCATGCTGCAGTCCCTTCTCCTCCATTCTTGGCATGCATACATGCATATGTGCCTGACGTGAGTTTTAAGCCACCAGGTCTGGGACTTGAACTGCAGTCGACCACATGGAAGTCCAGCAACATAGCCATTATGCCAAAATCAGTTTACTTTTAACATGCTAGTCATTTTTAACACTATGACATTAAAAAAAAATTTAGAAAAAGTTAATTCCTGTATTTAGTTTTCCCATTGGGATTTTGATATAGTGGAAAACTTAAAGATAATAGATGTTTATATTTCTAACTCGTTCATATTTTGAACAAAATACTAAGTAGGTTGCCTTTCTATTTCTAGGTTTCTTTTGCATCTCTAGTTGAAGAACTTAAGAGAGTGTAAGTGATAACATGACTATAAACCTGTCTTTGTTTTTCGACTGATTTTCTTAGTGCTCACAAATCTAGTTCTGTTGTGCAGTTGGGACAGTTGATAAATGTTTGTTCAGTTGAACTTTCACACTTGAATCTTTCACTGTTGGAGTAAGTGAACTTAGCTATGTTTTTCCCAAATTCAATGTGATTTTTAAAAAATCTGTTTCTACTACTGATTTATTTTCTTATGGTATCAAATAGCATATTTTCTGTTTCTGTGGTAGAAACCATTAAGGAACAGGTTATCTTGGATAGAGAAAACAGTTCCTTACATGTGTCCTCTTCTTGAGTTGTTGAATGCCATTATTGTATTTAAGTTCTACTGTAGCTTTCAGAGCCCTGGAACTCAATATTAAATAAAACTTGAGTGTCTCCAGTGTTCTTTAGGGCTCAAATCTTATATTCCTTACGTACTTTTGATGTAAATCACCAGCTTCTCCTTGTGTGAATAAGGCTCCAGCTATCTGATAATTGGGTTAATCCTCATTTAGGAGGAACTTTAGGTTTTTTGTTGTTGTTTTCCTGTCTGCAAAGATATGTTGCTATTTTACTTAAAATAGGAAGGTTTTGATTTGGAGAGCCTTTTCACATTTTGGTATCATGTGGATCTTCGTGATTTTTCTTCAAGTTTATACCATATTTCTTTAAGGATCCATGAGAAAGATGGAAAGATCAGGTCTGTGGAAGAGCTTCTGGAAGCTGAACTTCTCAAAGTTGCTAATAAGGAGAAAACTGTTCAGGTATTGGGATAGAGAGAACTGTGTGTCTTTTTTTTTGTTTATCACTTTAGTCAATATCATTTAACTTCATGTGTTTGTCTGCGCATTGCATCTTATGTCAACTTCTGTGTTTCCATTGTCCAATCTTGTCTGTTTTGTCATTGTTAAGGATTTGAAACAGGAAATAGAGGCTCTAAAAGAAGAAATAGGAAATATCCACCTTGAACAGGCTCAGCAGGTAAAAACCCCAGAGCCATATAGCATGTCAGATTTGTTAGTGTGTATGTTATTTATGAGCTATTTGTTTTTTTTTATTGTTACTCAGAAAAAATCTTGTAGTGGTGTGCTGCGAGTATATTGTTATGTGCTATTTATTTTTTGCCTGATTTGAGAAAATGTTTTTGATATTTCAAACAATGTATCTTTTAAAATTATTAACTGGTCAGGGTTCTTTTCTGTAAAGTTTTCTCTATTAATATTTATTTTAGTTTGTCAAGTTAAAAAACACCACTATGGTAAATCTTTTTTAGCTTCTCTCCCTACCTCTCTCTTACCTTCCTCTTTATTTTTAATCCACATGAACCAAAATGCTTTATATTGCTCAATCTCTGTAGAACAAAATGTAAGTTTCATTGGAGGATTTCAGAGGTAGATGTGATTATTGGAAACAGATGGATTTGGTGAATTTAATAAGACTTCATTGAAAAAATTGTGAGGTTGCTTGGAATAGGTGATTTATTCATCTCCCAGTATTTATTGAACTCCTCCTACTTATCAAAGCAGTACGCTATTGATTGGAGTTAAAGTGTTGAGGTATGATAAAAAGGTTATGCTTCTCTAATGTAGATTGAGAGTTCAGGAAAGTCTCCTCCTAAGAAATTGACGTCTCAGTCAAGATCCGAAGGGGCTACGAACAGAGAATGAGGGAGCAAAGGTATCATTGGACTGTGTATTTTAACAAAAGGAGATTATATAAAAGGGTAACATAGAGTACTGTTGAGTAGTTAGCCTCAAAGACTGAGAGGTGGAGAAGAGCTCTGATAGGGTGGGGAAATATATGGCAAGTTAGTTAATGCTTTAATTTCCACAGTTTTATGAGTATCACATTACTTATACTTACTCATAACTGTTTTCCTTATTGACTCTCCCTCAACCCTCAGATATTTGTAGTTTGTTACTTTTACTGTCATTGCAATCAAGAGAAGGAATCACAGCATATCTCATGCTGGCATAAAAATTCATCTAGGATCAGGTTATTTGAAGAGTACACATTATAAAGATTTTTATCATAAAAGTTAAAAAGGTACATTGAATTGATTGTGTATAATGTTTTGTGTCTTTTGTGTTTCAGTTATCTATTGCTTCTCAAGTTCAAGAGCTTCAGAACTTGTAAGTATCATTTCTCTCATTTTCTTTTAATTATCTCCTTTCCATAAGTTAAATATAAGTATTAATATAATAAAATTTTAGCTTATTTTTATTTGATTTTAAGCAATATTTTAGAAAATAGCAAATTATATCAAAGTCTTTATGATTTTTATTAGGTTTTAACCCATGGGTTTTTTGGTGGGAAGTAGGTAAGATGGGAAGTCTGTCTTTTCATGATTTATAATCGGAATATGACCTTAAACTGAATTGCTTATCTTTGCTTGTCATGTGAAATGAGCTGTATATTTTATACCCAAACTAGTTATAATAAGCTGTCTAAATATTTTGGTTTTGACTTAGGGTGATTTAGGATTAGAACTGCCTCACATGTTCATTATCTGAATTTTCAGTGATAGGATGGTTTTCTTTAGCCATCCTAGGATGATTTTCTTTGATCAGCCTGTCCTTTCTAATTTGATTATTTCCCAAGTCTTGTAAACATTTATACTTAAAATAATTTCTAGTGTATTTTAGTTAGTTTGGACAGTGGGTACTACCTCAAATAAACTTTTCTAGTCTCCATGAATTTTACTTTTTCTTTTCTTTTTAAAGGTGTTTGTCATAGGGCATATGTGCTCATCAGAGAGAGAGAGAGAGAGAGTGAGAAAGTGAGAAATCACCCCCTTAGGGGAGATGGCCACACCACAATCCCTTCTCCCCTAGTATCCTCTCGAAATATTTTTGGGCATGTACACATGCTCCATGTGATTTCCAAGCTGTTTGGAATTCAAACCTCAGTTGACCATATGGGAGTCTAGCACCGTAACCACTGTGCCACCTGCTGGCCCCTAATTTTACTTTTTATGATCATGTAACATTGTCATTTATAGTTCTTAATGCTTTATTGTCAGATTAAAAGGAAAAGAGGAACAGATGAACTCCATGAAGATTCTTTTGGAAGAGAAGGAAAAAGACCTAGCTAATAGAGGGAAGTGGTTACAGGTGAGCAGTTTAAAACTATAAGTCATGATTTATAATCGGAATATGACCTTAAACTGAATTGCTTATCTTTGCTTGTCATGTGAAATGAGCTGTATATTTTATACCCAAACTAGTTATAATAAGCTGTCTAAATATTTTGGTTTTGACTTAGGGTGATTTAGGATTAGAACTGCCTCACATGTTCATTATCTGAATTTTCAGTGATAGGATGGTTTTCTTTAGCCATCCTAGGATGATTTTCTTTGATCAGCCTGTCCTTTCTAATTTGATTATTTCCCAAGTCTTGTAAACATTTATACTTAAAATAATTTCTAGTGTATTTTAGTTAGTTTGGACAGTGGGTACTACCTCAAATAAACTTTTCTAGTCTCCATGAATTTTACTTTTTCTTTTCTTTTTAAAGGTGTTTGTCATAGGGCATATGTGCTCATCAGAGAGAGAGAGAGAGAGAGTGAGAAAGTGAGAAATCACCCCCTTAGGGGAGATGGCCACACCACAATCCCTTCTCCCCTAGTATCCTCTCGAAATATTTTTGGGCATGTACACATGCTCCATGTGATTTCCAAGCTGTTTGGAATTCAAACCTCAGTTGACCATATGGGAGTCTAGCACCGTAACCACTGTGCCACCTGCTGGCCCCTAATTTTACTTTTTATGATCATGTAACATTGTCATTTATAGTTCTTAATGCTTTATTGTCAGATTAAAAGGAAAAGAGGAACAGATGAACTCCATGAAGATTCTTTTGGAAGAGAAGGAAAAAGACCTAGCTAATAGAGGGAAGTGGTTACAGGTGAGCAGTTTAAAACTATAAGTAAGAAATACCTTTTTTATACTTGAATATCAGTTTAATTCACACCTATTCTTTTTAAGGATCTGCAAGAAGAAAATGAGTCTTTAAAAGTGCATGTTCAGAAGATAGCACAACATAATCTGAAAGAGGTATAGTATAAACAAATTTCCAGCATACTACATAGGAGTGAGGAATCTTTACTTCAAGTACTGGAAAGTAAAGAAGTTAATATATCCTGAGTTTCCTTGCCAGAAAAGTTACACTGTACCGTAGTTTTGTTATTAAAATAAGTTAACTTTTATTCATGTCAGATTATACTTATCTACCTAATTTGTTATCCCTAAAAGCATTTTCTTATCCTTACTTTTTCAAATGGACTTTTGGACTTATCCTTAACTATCTGTGTTTAATTGGTGTATAATGCTTGATAAATATTGAAATACATGTTGAAAATTCATTTTAATAAAGAAAACTCATTGTTTTATTTTATAAATGGCTTCATCTACCATATTGTGTTTTTATTTTTTTGGTGGAGATTATGATATATACATATATGTGTGTGTGTGTGTGTGTGTATGCGCGCGTGTGTGTTGTAGTACTGTTTTGTTTTATGTTAGCATTAAAAATGTGAATCTGTTTCTTAGGCATGCTCTGCATCACAAGTAGAAGAACTCGAGATTGTGTAAGTATACTTTTAGCCAGCATTTTGAAGAGGAACTTAACCTTTTTTTTCCAAAATATGCTTGAATATTATGTTAGGTTCCTTTTATGTCATTAACTTATTAAGTAGGAATTACAGTCTAGAAGCAAATAAATCTAGTCTAGAAGCAAATGAATCTTTGATAAAATAAAACAGAGGTCATGTATCCTTTCCAAACTCATCGAACTTTATCCTTTCCAAACTCATCGAACCCATTTTCTCAAATATTTTTTCTGCAAATATAAAGTAGTTTTAGAACAAAGTATGGGTTATTATAGAGATTAAATTTATTTCAGATTAAAATATTATTTGAAAGAATAACATCTCTGAATTAACCAGAAGACAATCTTAGCCATAAACTTGATAATGAATATTGACTCTTTCTATAATATTGATAGTGACTTGCCTATGGGGAGAATAGAACTTGTCCTGTTAGTTATCCTGTGATGAATAATAAACATATTGAATCAGATCAGTATAGCTGCATAGCTGAGGTATCAGTCTTTGTAGAGGTTCATCCTAAGAAATCTTTTATCCTATAGTATCTGCTCCTTTAAGCTCATTAATTGTGCAGTGGTGAGGTTTATCTGGACCTCATCTCATAGGACTCCTATAGGATTACTTTTAAGGAATTTTTCTTTGATGTGATGCCATCAGTCTTTATTAATACTTGTTTTAAGAAGCAATCCTTTGAAACTGTGCCTTTAAAAGTACGATACTAAGACTGTTAAGTCATTGTTTTTATGAAAACAGGGGATTACTCTTGCATCAAGACTGTTCATTTGTACAACTGTTATCTTATAGACATTGCATAACTCTTAAGGTGCTTGTCTCTCACTAATAAAAAGCTTAGAGACACATTTGTGGCCTATTTGTAATAGGTATATAGATCATTAAAGTGATTTCAAGTTTGTTTCTGCCTCACATTTTCTTTACCCTTTTCCTTTCCCTTTATCTTTCCCTTTCCCCTTTTCCCCTTTTTCTTTCTTTCTTTCATTAATAGACTTTATTTTGGAGAGGTGCATTTTTAGAGTTACAAAGAGAAAAGTACAGAGAGTTCCTATCCCACCCATTTCCCCTATTATTATCTTACATTAGCATGGTATATCTGTTAAAATTAGTGAGACAATAACAATACATTGTTATTAACTAAAGTTTATAGTTTTCTTTAGGGTTCACTTTGGGTGTTTAAATGAATGTATGGTACATCATTACAGTGTCACAGAATAGTTTCACTGCCCTAAAAATCTGTGCTCCACCTATTCAACTCCTACCCTTATTACTCCTTCCCCTAACTTGAATCCCTGGCAACTAACTACTGACTTTACTGTTACTATAATTTCACCTTTCCCAGAAATGTCAAAGTTGGAATCATACTGTATGTAGCCTTTTGAGATCATCTTTCACTTAATATGCATTTAAGATTTTCTTTCTTCATTCTTTAGCCCTACTCTTTGTGTATACTGTTTTGTCATTTTTCTTTTTTTTGGGATAGGTTTTTGCTATAGGGCACGTGCGCTCAACCAGAAAGACAGAGGCAAAGAGACAGAAAGTGAGAAATCACCCCCCCTGGGGGATGACCGCACACAATCCCTTCTCCACTCCTCTCGGGATCTTGGGCATGCATGCACGCGTGCCCGGTTTGAGTTTAAGCCACCGGGTGCAGGACTTGAACCACGGTCTACTACATAGGAGTCCAGTGATAAAGCCATTATGCCAACTGCTGGTCCCTGTTTTGTCATTTTTCATGTAGACCTGTAAGCATCTTGAAATTCTTTCTAGGTTAAGGTGAGATAGAAATAGTGGTCAATTCAGCAAATACTACGTCTGTTATGTGCCTCTGACACTGGGGATACTGAAATGGATAGAATGGGTTCCTCCTCAGAGGAAATAGCTCCTTTTAGGGTGTAAAATATTAGCTAGAGTTTTGTTGCTTAATGATGACAAAGCAACTGGGATTCAGTTGGGCTAGACAGAGAAAGATTTACATCTAGGTTGGGTAAGGGAGAACCAAATTAAATTATATATGGCATCTCTTCAGCACAAGGGTGGGCATGTGGTAGTTTTCAGAATCAATATATTATGGCTAATATTTTGGGGAGTAAAACTTTTTTAAGTGGTCATTTTTATAACAAGATAATGAAGACAATTTTGCTCTTAGCCTTTGTTTTAGTTTACTCCTAGATGAAGCCAAATTTGTTCAAGAAATGTTAAATACTACATTAGCTATAGCAGTTTTAGGATGTACTTGACTGAGAAAATGATCCTGAAAATATTGTCTTTTAAGATGATCTTAAAAAAATGAACTTAGAAATTATTATATGGAGTGAAAGAGAAAGATCTGGTAGGCTTTTTTTTTTTTTTTTTGATCATCTTTTTTCTTAAGGGCAATTCATTGGAATCTGGTTTTCCTTATATTCATTAGTAACTATAACTTCTTTGTAAAATTCTAGGTTAAAAGAAAAGGAAAATGAAAAGAAGAGAATAGAAGCTATGCTGAAAGAGAGGGAGAGTGATCTTTCTAGCAAAACAAGGCTGTTGCAGGTGAATATGACTACTTAACATTAATTATTATGTGAATTGTCCTTATATGTTTTAAAAGTTTTTTAACTGGTACAAAGGAAATAGAATACAGAGTGAATCTCCTCCTCCCCAGATACTATTGGATCTCTTTCTTCAGAGATAACTACTATAGTTTTATATTTTACTTCCTCCCTCCCAAATTAATAGTGCATTTTAAAAAAAATATCCCATATAAGCACATTCCTGCCTTTAACTTTTAATAGCTTCATGGTACTGTATGTTATATTGTCATTTATATAATTAATCTCAGTCGATGTATACCTAGATTATTTAGGGTGTTTTTTTCTGTTACAAACAGTACTGCAGTGAATATCTCGCATGTACCTTTTGGATACTTTTTGCTAGTTTATCTATATTATAAATCCCTAGAAATGAGATTCAGGGTCAAGTCAAAGTTTTATGCAGGTGTGTTTGTGTATGTGTGTGTTGAAAGAGATAGTGTAAAAAAATAGTATCTTCTCACCTTCTTGTAGTCAGGATTTTTTTTTTTTTTTTGGAGAGGTTTTTGCTATAGGGCGCATGTGCTTGCCAGACAGACAGAGAGAGACATAGAGACAGAAAGTGAGAAATCATCCCCCAGGGGGGATGGTCAGGCCGCAATCCCTTCTCCTCCATTCTCCTCTTGGGATCCTGGGCACGCACGCACACGCGCCTGGCGTGAGTTTTAAGCCACTGGGTCTGGGACGCGAACCGCTGTCGACTACGTGGGAGTCCAGCGACATAGCGATTACGCTAACTGCTGGTTCCCTTGTAGTCAGGATTTTAAGTACTTAGACAACTTTGATTAGAAGTGATGACAAATTTGTAGAAGCCCATATTGTTTTTGACTGACTTTGCTCACATTTCATCCCTCCAGGGTTGGCTCTGTCACATTCCCTCACATTCCCTCTCTCAAGTATTAATAGGTTCATTATTAATTGTGTTAGACGATGCTAAATCACACTGTGAAAGTATTTTATAAACTTATATTTGGCAATAGAAGGCCATTTTTCCCTTTCTTCCTCGCCAATACAGACAAAGATGAAAACATTTGATACTAGACTTTAAAGATAGTAGGGCTGTTTTTAATTTGCATCTGATAGTGAAAGAAGTTAAGCATATGTTTAAGCCATTTGTACATGAATTGTTCTTTCATTTATCCTGCATTTTTCCCTTCCCAATAAAAATAAATTTTTATTGTTTTTAAAAAGTTTCTTCTCATTCATGAGAAAGAAAAAGACAGACACCCTCAACAGAGTCTCACTCTGCTGTCTTCCCCAACATTCCATCCAGCCAGAATGATGGGCGTGAATGTGCCCTGCCCCTCTAACCC
>NW_006159602.1:5067997-5070569 GCF_000334495.1 Tupaia belangeri chinensis | reverse complement strand
TACTGATTGAAATGTCATATGACACTAAATTCTTAGAGATATTTCCTAATAATATAATTTCATATTATGTTTTTTAAAAGAATTATTTATTTAATTCCATTTGTTATTATTTTTAATTTTGACCAGACAGAGACAGAGAGAGAGAGAAAAAGGGGCAGCGAGAAAGCAAGCTGCCAAGTCGAGGACTCGAACTGTGATCAGCCATGTGGGAGTCCAGTGCCTTTAACCACCATGCCACCTGTGGGTCCCCATACTATGTTTTGATATAGGGCTTATCCCATGTGTTGGTTTATTCAGGAACCCCAAACCATGACCTTCTTCATGGCCCCGATATCAGGGAGCAGCCTCAGCACTGGGCCCAGGTCAATTTTTTCTTACTAATCTGTAAGATCCTGTTTACTTAGTAAGGGAAATTAGTCTTTTGTCATTAGGTAAGGTGATTTGTTTTTCCTAGTTTGTCTTTTCGCTTCATTTGTGTTTTTTACCCCTACTTATATACTCAAAAGTATAATAATTTCTCAAGTTTTAAGTCTAGGAAAGAAAGGTGTCTCTTTGATTAAAAATATATTTTCATGTTTATTTTCTAATAGATTTATAATTTATTTTCTTGTTTAGGCTTTTTGCTTAATATGTAATTTGTTTAAGTAAGTTGTGAAAATAACATTCTAATCTTTAAAAAAAAGAAGGCTATCCATATTATTAAATAGTCCCTCATTATTGCACTGGTTCTGCTCCACCAGGGAACATTTGGCAATACTTGGAGACATTTTTGTTGGGGAGCGGGTGGTTCTACATCTGGTAGATGAGGGCTATGGATGCTGCTAACCCAACTGCAGTACATAGGACAGCCCCACAAGTAATGTCCAAAATGGCTCCGATGTCAAGGCTGAGAAACTATACCCTGCTGATAGAAATGCCACCCTATACTTAATTCTTACAGGATTTTGGGTCTATTTTTGGATCTCATTTTGTTCATTGAGACATGCTTACTTCCAGGCTAATACTAAATATAATTTCCTTTTGAAATTATTATTTTGGAATTTTCCAGCTGTATCATGTGTTTCAGAAGTTTATATGGAAAATAAAAATCTTTATCTAGCTATTCATATTTAATTTTTGTTTAAATAGGAACTAGAAGATGCAAATAAGTTGTTTAAATCCCAAATTGAGCAGCTTAAGCAGCAGAACTACCAACAGGTAGGTGCGGTTTTGCCTTGTATTTACATGGTAAAAATAAATTATATATCCAACAATTGTCTACATGTATGTTTGCTGTTTTTGCATTTTCATTGAGAATGAAGTGTTTTTCTTAAATAAGTGTTTATCAGATTTCCTGTGGAAAGAAGCAATTTGCTATATCACATCCAGAATAAAATAACCTACAATCTATAAAGTCTGTATAAAAAATACAGTCTTACATTCCACCATTCCAACTGTTTTGTATTAGTGTGTTTTCTGATTTTCTAGAATGTTTTACTTGGCAAGCCTGATAAACTCTTGATTACAAGGATCAGCATAAAGATGTGAACACCTATCTCCCCTCTCCCTAAATAAAACATCAATAATTGGAGAGAAACTAATAAATTATGTTATTATGATAGTCAACCACTATTTAAGTTGCGTTTTCAAGTTGTAATTCTGCTTAGTAAAAATAAAACGGGTCAACATATGTTACCCCAGATAACCTTTAAATTAAGTAGTGAATAGACCAAAGAATATTTTGAGGGATAAAATAATAAGTTCTTGTTGATAAGAAGCTTAAAGTAGCTTAGTTTAGGAGATTGTAATCATTAAGGAATCAATACCCTATGTGTCGGGCCATACACCTTCCCATGTTATGTAAAATTAACTTTTTGTTATATGTGAAGAAGTTAAGTTTTTCTAGTTTTTCTTGAGATTTTATTTATTTATGTGATTTTTGGGAACTCAGAATTTTCTTGTAGTCAAATATGAGTTGTATAGTATGAAAATTTAAGGTATAGGAAATTGCTAAAGAGTTCATAAATGAAGAATTTATATATGTACTGATAATGAAGATTGGATTTAGCACTCAGTGCATTTTATGAATTTGTGTATGTTTTTGTTAAAAGCTTAAAGTAGCTTGTTTAAAGTTAAGGGCTGGCATATGGAATATATGATTTTTTTAAACCTTTGGTATTGTCTTAATTTATATCTGAGAAGAATTTTATTTTAAGTCTTCTAGAAAGCTTTGCTTTGAAATAACATTTAACTCTCTTAATAGGCATCATCTTTTCCTCCTCATGAAGAATTATTAAAAGTGTAAGTAATAGCATTTACACTTTGGGAAGTGGCAACTATTTTTATGTGCTAGTAGTTCTCACATACGCAGTTAAATGCAACCGCAAATGATCAGCTAATTTTTGCTGTTCTCATTTGGATATCTTGACATGCAGAACAATAGAGCTTAGCTGCCGTTGGCTGACTGATATAACTTCATATAGTGTTTGGAATTTTTGGGATAGTTTGTTGAGGGAGATTTCCCCCATGTATTTGGAAAAAATCAAATTATTCTTTGTAGGTTTTACTAAGTCAACTTCAATTATCTCAGTTA
>NW_006159602.1:5064667-5067625 GCF_000334495.1 Tupaia belangeri chinensis | reverse complement strand
CTTCTTTCTTCTGGATATTGTTGTGGAGTTGAATTATGCACATTTTTGTTTCGTGTCTTACATTTTTAAGAAAACTTGTAATCTTTATGGTTGCTGCCTTTTAAGGAAATTTTTTTTTCTTTTTCCTTTTTTCTGTTTTTCTTTCTTTTTTAACTGAAACTTTTTAAAATTTTTTTTAGTTTGTAATTTTACAGAGGTTACATTTAAGCTTATTTCAAAATATTAGTATGGCTCAACATACTAGATGTTAGTCACATTAAGTTTATTAATAAGTGATTTAAGTAATCTAAATATTCTTCCATCTTGCCTTATTTACATGGTTGATCATTTATTAGGGTAGTTATTTACTATAGAGTTTGCTTATACATAGCAAGAGTCAGCAAACCTTTTCTGTATGGACCCTCATGGTGATTATTTTAGGCTTTGTAGACCATATAGGTCTGCTTTATGTATATATATTTTTATATATATATTTTTTAAGAGTGATTTTTTGCTATAGGGCATGTGCATTTGCTAGAGAGACAGAAAGCGAGAAATCACCCACCCCAGGGAGGATGGCCACACCACAGTCCCTTTTCTTCCTTTCTTCTCTTGGGATTTTGGGCATATATGAACTCATGCCCAGCATGATTTTCAAACTTCCTGGTCCAGGATTCAAACCGTTGTCAACCATGTGGGCGTCTAGTATTTTAACCACTATGCCACCTGCTGGCCTGCTTTTTAACTCTTTTATAATATGAAAATAGACAGGACTGGGCCCAAGGTCCTAGTTTTCCAACTTCTTATATAAAGCCTTATTCTTAAATAAGAGATATTTGTGCTTTAATTTTCTACACAAACCTCTCTCAACCATGAGAGAATTGTATCGTGAGTTTTTGCTATTGCTTTCTTCACTTCTGGGAATCAACTAACTCATTAGATAAGACTGAGAAAAAAAATAAATCCTGAGATTGATTTTTCCTCTCAGTGTTTTGGGCATACATACACATTTGCCTGGCCTATTTTTCAAGCCACATGAAAATGACAAGAGAACACTTACCTCAGTTTACTATCATGCTTTTTTTTTATGGTTAGCCACTTAGACATAACTGATTTAATTGCCTTCTGAAAAAAAAATATTTAAATGACTGCTTCTCTCAGTACATCAATTTTTACTCCTTTGAAAATAAACTGTAGCCCTGACCCAGATAAATTTAGAAAAAAAGAAAAAACTTCAGGAGTACATATATTCATGAAGTGTTCGTTCCTTAAAGGATAAGATTTCTCTTTAACAGAAATCTCCACATGTCACATTGTATGTAGAAACTTTTTTTTTTTTTAATTTATCATTTATTTATTTTTGCCATAGGGTGTGTGTGGCTTGCTGGAGAGAGACAGAGAGAGAGAGAGGGAGAGAGAGAGGAAAAGTGAGAAATCATCCCCTAGTGGGGATGGCCATGCTGCAGTCCTCTCTCCTCTCCATGTTTTGGGCATACATGCACATTTGCCTGGCCTATTTTTCAAGCCACCTGGTCCAAGACTCTAACGGCCACATGGGATCCAGCACTTTACCTGCCATGTGGGATCCAGTGCTTTAACCACCATGCTAGCTGTTGGCCTGATGTGTAGAAACTAATTTTAAGAATCGCATCTGAAATTAAGAAATCATAGGATGGGCTTTTTATGGTAAATGGTAGATAAGCTATTAAGTTACTGCATTTTCCAAAGTATCACCTGCTTACTTTTATTATGTAGTAACAAATATTGATATGTAGGTGTCTAAGCTGTATTACTGTTTATTTAAAATCTTGCTTATGTATTCTTGTTCTGGTTTAGAATTTCAGAAAGAGAGAAAGAAATAACTTGTCTCCAGAATGAGTTAGGTTCTCTGAAGGATGCTGTTGAACACCAAAGGAAGAAAAACAATGTAAGCAAATCTTTGTCCAAATGAAATCTTTCTTTTTATTACTTCAACACTGAATATGGTTCAACATTATCTTTGTTTTGAATCTACTTTTACTTTAGATTTCTTAATCTTCTAAGAAAGAACTGTTGTTGTTTTCTGTGTTTTGCTTTTGGCTTGGGGCATTATTGGAGAGATTTCATTTTATTGGAGAACAGATTTTTTAATAAGTGAAAAGACCAATTATTAACTTACAAATATTATTTTAAAATTAAAGCTATAATTATTATACCTTTAGTGTCTCTTTTTAATTAAAAATGCAGTTATCTTTTTGCTGATCTTTTATTTGGAAAAATAATTCTTTCAGATCACTATTTTAAAATAAAAGATGTTTCCTCTTATTTAGATCAGACTAGTCTTTTTTGCAACTAAAAGTAATCTCAGTGTTCAAAATTAGTATGTTCTATAATTAAGTCTTTTCAAAACCTTCTGGAACCTTCCTTGTTTTAAATATAAACTGAGAAGAGTGTAAATTTGATAATTGTTTTAGAGGTTTTAGAATCTGAATACATTTATATAAAGTGAGAGAGAATCATACTTTAAGAAATATAAATCCTAATAGTTTTACTGAATAGGTAAGAGTGAACTTAGGTTAATTTTTAAAATTCTTTTACTAGAAGGTGACACTTATAAAGAGAATACAAGCATTTTTGTTAGAGAAAAAATATTTGCACACAAAAGTCTGAATGCTAAGACTTGAAGACCAAATGTTATTGAAATAGAAGGGGATATTGATAATAAAGGGATATGTGTTTTATAATATAAATGACATTTTTCAAAGTTGGTGTTAAAGTGTTAACAAGTTGGAATTTCCCTGCACCCTTGAGTTTGTCAAAATTAGGTACATGAATTGCCCGTTGTGTGTCTGTGTTAACATTACTAACAGCATGGCCTAGCCATAGAACTGGAGGTGAACTTGCTGGTACACTGCTAATATCTAACTATGTCCTGTTATTGGAATTCTCAGATAAGGGCAAGGTAGGCTGGTCTAATACAGCAGTAGTGGCAGCTGGAGC
>NW_006159602.1:5024405-5064572 GCF_000334495.1 Tupaia belangeri chinensis | reverse complement strand
CGGACAAAAGCGCCCCGCCCGCGGCCGCTGCCGCTGGAGGCATTGAAGCCTGTGAGAAGAGCCAGGACATGGGAGGCCGGCAGATTGCCGCAGCAGTCCATTAGGATTCTGCCACTTCTTTGCTGTGTACACTTGGCCAAATTTTTTAACCTACTTGAGCTGTGGTTTCCCTGCCCATACGATGGGAAGAAATGCCTCATAAGATTGTTATTAAGGATTCATGAGAATTTGTGAAGCACCAAATATAGAGATTGGCACTTAATTAAGCATTCAATAAATGGCAATTATTGGCTTTTTATTTTTTTGTTTGTTCTTTATAGTTTTAGATTACTAGTTCTAAAGAAATGGTGGCTTGTCTTGATATTTGCTAAGAAATACGGTTAAAGTTTAGATCTTTCAGAGCTCGATTTTCAGTTACCTGTGTTTCACCTCCAAGCATGTGTGTGTTAGCTTTCCAGCCTGACCAGGTGCCTCCCTGAACAGGTTGTACGGTTCAGGTCAGGTGTTGTATGGCATACATGTGACCATACCAAGAAAGGTACAAAGCAGAGAGCTACTGTGTCATTCTTAGCTAAATTGGAAATGTATTAATCTTTTTAAAAGCATAGTTAGAGGAAAAAATGTTATTCTGCAGTGAGAAGTCCATGAGTGATAATGGATCTTGTTTAAAAAATTACAGATAAAGCTTTTTACAGTACTATGTGTTTGCTCTGTCCCTAACTGTCTAATGTTTGGTGTACCTGAAATCATATTTGTAATCCTGGTTTGTGTGTTTACTTTTGAGTGCTTTCTTCTTTGTCACATGTGCACAGTAATTTTTTAAAAGCAGGCATATTTGCCATGTATACTAAAACACAGAAAGCGGGCATCTTTATTTTCTCATACAAACTTCTAAACATTGCTTTTTATTTTTTTGCTAATATACATATTTTCCCATTGAAATAATTTTGCAGTAACCAGCATTTAAATGCAGTGCAAAATACTGATGAAGTAAAAAAGCAAAAATCTTTCAATAATGGATAAACTGAAATCATTCTTTCTAAAAATGATTAGGACCTTCGGGAGAAAAACTGGGAAGCAATGGAAGCATTGGCATCAACTGAAAAGATGCTGCAGGACAAAGTGAACAAGACTTCCAAGGTTGTAATGCTAACTCCTAGAAACAATCCACTGAACAGAGAAAATCTGCAGCTTGTATTAAAATCAGACTAAAGCATTTAATTTTACTGCAATTTAAATATAAAATCTTACCATCCCCATTTATCACCTTTCTCATCTCTGCTTTTTTCATCTACTCCTCGAAGCTTTAATTTGGGACATGCTGATTTGTTGTGATAACCTGATTGTGCTTTGGCAAGCACTACTTTAAAGAAGACCTAAGTTACCCATGCAAAACCCTTGTCAGTGTGAGCCTTTTGGGTTAGTTAAGAGAACTTTGGTGAAAACTGTGAACAAAAGAAATGTAGTTGAATTAACAAACACATTTGAATATGTGAGATGTACCCACGTTGCACAGTGAACTAGGTTTTGGGGGGTTATACAAAGATGATTCAGACAAGGTAGAAAAATGACAGAAGGAATATAGAAAGGGATCCATTCTGGGTGTGTTACCAGTAGGATGGTCGCTTAGAGAAGATAGACTCAAACTAGCTATTGAAATGGCTGGACAGTTACGTCACGTTTAGTATGTAATGTTATTCCTAAGGGATATTTCCTTCGACCATTGTATGTGATGTGTTCCTGAAACATGAATTCCCCTCTGTCCTCAGAACAATGAAGGGCATTCTTGAGCTCAGTTTGTTTCATTGGGTATTAAGACTTCTAGTGAATTATAATGGAGAAGTTGTTTTTAAAGATTGAAGGAATTGAGCAATGCCAGTTGAGTATTTTTGAAAATTCCCACTAAGAATAAATGTAGAACAGGAATATTGAATTTTGCAGATGAAGTAACCTATATGATTCAGATCAACATTGTTCAAGTATTTTTGTATGCCAAGGGATGTATTGAATTTTAAATACAAGTATTACTGACATTTGAAGGACTGTGAAGACTGTAGTTCTATAATTTTTCAAAACATTTCCTTTAGTATAATAGGTTTATCTTTACTTATATACCTATACGCTTGGCCATAATTTCTACTAAAACTTAAATTTGAGATAGCTGGCAAGTGTTAGGACCAGAGAACTTAAGGCCATAGATGAGAAGAATCTTGGCCAGCCAGGACATTATTTGTTTCATTGTGAAGTGCTTGCAGTCTTTTGGTGTAAGTTCACTGTAAGCAGGGAGGGTTTGGTATGATTTCCAGTTATCTTTATAGCTTTGTTTTTTGCTGTAAAGACCTACACTTTTATTTTGTTCATGAGATTGGGTATGTAAGATGTGTTAGTCATGCCATTCCTGCAAGAAGCTAAGTGCCACCTGCTGTAGGGACTTGCATACTGTGATTCCAAAAGAAAGCTAGTCTGTGTGATTGATTGATAGCTTCTTGCAGCAATCAACAGAGAGTAGAATTCAGTTTCTCCTTTTTCAATGAAATTTAGACATCCTCAGATAGCATAAGTGTAAAGTCATGTAGATTGACCAAGTGCCACAAATCGTGCTGTAAGGAGAAGGAACTGTGTAATACACCTTTAGCATATTATATGCTAGAAATAAGTGATATAATGGAGGTGACTACTGCCTTTCTAGTGTGGTTTTTGTTGTTTCATTTCATGAGGGAGTATGTGTGTAAGACAGAGAGGGAGAGAGAGAGAAGCACTCTCCCATCAGGGTCTCCTCATGCCATGATCCCCTTCCCCTAGCCCTGTAGCTTCTCAGGATCGTGGACACCTGTGCACATCCTGTGTGTAACTTCCAGCGTTAAAATTTGGTATGCTGCCAATTGCACCATAGAAGCTGTGCCCAGGGTCATTTTTAAAGTACTTAAAAAATACTCTTAAAGAGTTACAGTAAATAGTGACAGGTTTACATGAAAAATACTTTATACATATTTCACTTAGGTGAAGATGGTAAGTAAATTAATAGCAATTTCCAATATTAGATCTTTCTCAAGTGGTAAAATTGAATGGAAAGTTTTATCTACAACCAAACTTCTATGTTAGATGAAAACTGTTTAGCTAAAACTGTTGGTAAAGAATAAAACCATTGGGGCCAGCAGGTAGCAGGCATAGTGGTTAAGGCACTGGACTCCCACATAGTCAACCATGGTTTGAGTCCTGAACCTGATGACTTGAAACTCATACTGGGTGCATGTGTGGGCATGCCCACAATCACGAAAGGAGAATGGAGGAGAAGGGATTGCAGTGTGTCTATACTACCCAAGGAGTGATTTCTCTCTTTCTCTCCAGTGAGCACATGCACCATATAGTAAATATCTCTCTTTCTCAAAACAAAACAAAACAAAACAAAACAAAACAACCATTATATGACTCTTAATTACAAGTTAGATACTTGGTTCCTTTAGTTAGGATCTTTTTCTCTTAAGTTTTCAAGTATCTATTTTCCTAACTGGTTTTCTTTAATAGTTGTTCTGGATCTTCTTTGGTAATGATAAAAATTACTTATTAATTTGTCTCTGAAATATTTTTATGAACAAACATACTTTACTTAGATATGTTCCAGAAAATTATTAGATTTTACAGAATTATTGAAAATATACCACAAAAGCACCTGTTTTAAAAATATTGGGCTAGCTCCGTGACTCTGTGGTAATGCACTACTCAAAAGAAGCCAGATCCCACATGGTGATAGTGCTTTGAATCGCCAGCCTAAGCCCGAAACACATTGGGCTTGCAGGTGTGTGCCTAGGGTATGAAGGGCTAGAGGTAGGAGATCATGGCATGACCACACCATCTGGACGGTATTCTGTATGTGTGTGTGTGTGTGTGTGTGTGTGTGTGTTGCTTGCGCTCTAACATCAATAGAGAATAAACCCTGGAAGTTGGTAGTATTTAAAAAAATTACTGCCATCAATCCTTAAAAAAAAAAACTCCAGTTTTTTAATTTATAGAATATGACTGAAATTGCTAACTATTATTCTGGAAATTAGATTTTCATAGGATTAGATTTCTTAAATTGAAGTGTGTACACCTTAAATCCATAATAAATTTAAGAGATCACATCTAAGTGATGGGGGAAACTTATGGTTGAAATGTTGCTAGCTTGCTTGCTTTTTTGTTACCTGTTGAACTTAATGAGTGCTCTTTATAGGTGATTTTCTTGGTTTGGTTTAGATGCGCATTTTTAATAGATGTCTTTTTTTTTTTTAAACCTTGCAGAGATAGTTTGGATATTAGATTTTTAAATTTTGTGTGTAATCATTACCCTAATTTTGACAAACCATGGTTTAAATTTATAATTGCTATCTACTAGACTTGTATGTAAAATCAGCATTTTAGACTTAGACATTTGTAATACCTAGCTTTAATATACAAGTATCAAAGTGAGTCTTCTTGGGTTGGCTCCATAGCCTAGTGGTTAAGGGAGCCAGTTCCTACATGGCCAACCGTGGTTTGAATCCTGGCTCTGGGGGCTTGAAAAACATGCCAGACATGTGTACATGTATGCTGAAAATCTTGGTGGGATGGAGGCATGGAGGACAAGGGATTATGGTGTGACTATACCCTATTGGGGAATACTTTCACCTACTCTCTGTCTCTCTTCTCTGGCAAGTACATACACTCTTTGGCAATTAAAAAAAAGTTAAAAAAAAAATTAGTCATCTCGATGCTTGACATTAGTGAAGTAATATACTATCAGTTTTTCCTTGTTCTCTTTCCTCTTTTTTCATTTCTACCACTCATCAAATTTTGATGGTCCTTTTTGCTTTGTTTAGCATAAATAGCTTCACCTGACATTGAAAGAATCTGAAGACAGACATCTGAAAATTGCCATTTTAATCCTATGACATTGTAGTCTTATCAGTGATGTATGTTTGGTAAGATTTACCAGCCAGTAAACCTCACTTATTTTGCTCATATATATATATTTTTTTTATTTTAATTTTAATTTTTTAATTTTTATTTTTAGCACCAGCAGTTGGTAAAGTTTTAGCTTAGGGAGTTTTCTTGTTTTTGGTATGTGTGTGCACGCACGTGCGTGTGCTCGTGTTTGAATTGTTCCTGGAGACATAAAGCACGATTTCTAATGTCAAAGAAAATGTCCATATTGTCAGATATTGCTTGGCTTGATTAATATTTGCCATTTAGGATGCTTTAGAGATTTTGCAGATTTTTTCTTATGAAAACATTTAAATATCTTAAATGTGAACTTTCAACATTTGTCAGTATTAAAATAATGTTTTAAACCGAGTTTTTTCTTCCCTAGAGCTTAAAAAGACCATAGCATTTTCTTTTTAAAATGCTGTAATATTGTAAGCTTGATTTGTTTCCTCTTCTGCTTTAGGAAAGACAACAGCTTATAGAAGCGGTTGAATTGGAGGCTAAAGAAGTTCTCAAAAAATTATTTCCAAAGGTGTCTGTCCCTTGTAACTTGGTAAGAATAATTTATTATTATTTTTTTTAGCATGACATCTTATTCAAGAAAGTTGTGAATACGCTGCATTTGTACTGTGCACTTGGTTTTGATTCTCTGCCAATACCTTTATGGTCTTAATGGCTTTATTCAAAACTGAAAGTTAATGATTACTTATAAATATCAGCAAAATTTTATTTCTTAATGTATTTGATGCTGTAAACCAGACTATACATTTCAAAAGTCAAGATTTTGATAATCTGTTCTTACAGCAAAGGTCTTGAAGTTAATTTGAAACAACTTGCTTTACTTGAAGTAGTACTAGAGAAAATAACATAATGAGCCTTATATACCCAGTTATCAATACATGGAATAAATAAATACATAAGGAATCTTGTTTTACTCCACCCTGCCCTGTTAGTAAGATACAAAACACAAGAGCACTTCATCTGTAAATACTTCAGTACGTATTTCTAAAAGATACGAATTCCTTTAAAAATAGTTGTTATATTGGGAACCAGCAGTTAGCGTAATGGCTATGTCACTGGACTCCCACGTAGTCGACCGCGGTTCGTGTCCCGGACCCGGTGGCTTAAAACTCACGCCGGGCGCGTGTGCGTGCGCGCCCAAGATCCCGAGAGGAGAATGGAGGAGAAGGGATTGCGGTGTGACCATCCCCCCTGGGGGGTGATTTCTCGCTTTCTGTCTCTATGTCTCTGTGTGTCTGGCGAGCGCATGCACCCTACAGTGAAAATCTCTCAAAAAAAAAGAAAAGTTGTTATATTTAAAAATATATAATTTCATGTATCTAGTCGATGCTTGCATTTCTCAGTAGTCATATAAATGATCTATTTTAATGAAATAATAACAACTTATTGTGGTTCATTTTAATCAGGATCCAAGTAGGGTCTACATGTATCTGGTATGAAATGTCTTAGATCTCTTTTATTCCACCAGTTCCCCTCTATTTCTCACCAACCCTTAGCTCCATTTTTAAAAGACTTGTTGGTTTCCTGTACAGTTTCCTACACTTCGGATTTAGCCGATGGTATCCCTGTGGTATCTGCATGTCCCCCTATCCCTTGTGTATCTCATAATTGGTAGTTGGTAGGAGCCTAGTCGGAGGTAGGGTGGAGTGGGGCAAGACCATTGGTGGTGGGTGCACTCCACTAGGGGGGCTGTGATGTTTGCTTGACTTTTTTTTTTTTTTTTTTTTTTCAGCTTTTTTTTTTTCTTTTTTTTTTTTTTTTTTTTTTTTCAGCCTATTAGGGTTAATTTAGGCTGACTGCTAAGTCTTTGACAGAACACTGCTAGGCTTTGATAGCTTCTGTTCTTTGTGTCATGACAAAGTATTCCTGATATTGTATACATTTCCTGCCCCAAACTGGGAATCACCCAAGGAGCTCTGGCTCCTTTAGGTGTGAGTGATGGTGGTGTAAATGAACCTGCTGACCTGTTCTGTGTGTAGTCTACATTTAGCTGCGTGTTCTCTTAGACAACCTACTTGTCGCTTATATTTAATTCAAATGAGGAGTGAAAATGATGTTATTCCCACTGTAACTATTGAGGATACACTCAGGTGTGGTCAGTTTAGATATCCGTCACTTTGAGTTTCACTGGTGAAATATCTTGCACTGGGAATACACATTCAGATACTCTATTGGTTCTAATACTGTTCTTACATTGAACCTAGGAGAAAGGATTGTGATTAATGTATCATATTTTTTCTTTGTGGCTGTAGCCTGTTTTTATTTCTACTTAATATTTTATTAAAATAAATTTGGAGATTTAAAAAATGAATTATTTATTTATTGTTATTTTAAATATAAGGTACCTGTGCTCACCAGAGAGTGAGTAAGAAAGCAAGCCATCAGGTTTGGGGCTCGAACTGTGGTCAGCCAGGTGGAAGTCCAGCACCTTAACCACCTTGTCACCTGATGGCTTCAAGATTTGGAGACTTACTTGAAAGTATTTTTTTTTAATTTATTTAATTGTATTTATCATTATTATTTAATTTTTCTACAAAGAGAGACAGAGACAGAGAACATGAGAAAGCAAGCCACCAGGTCTGGGACTCATTTGAACCTTGGTCAGCCATGTAGGGGTCTAGCACTCTTAATCACCACACCACCTGCTGGCCCCAATTTGAAAGTATTTTATGCCAAGAGAGTTAGGTTAATAATGTCTGTCTGTGTAAGATTGTGTAAGATCACTAGTATTAAAAATTTTCTTTTTAACAAAAGCACTACCCACCCTCAGTAACCAGATCTTTTTGACACTAAATATTTATAAATCACTGTAAGACATCCATGACATTCTTTAGCTTTTGTTCATACACTTGCTAAAAGTTGAAGATTTCTGCATGTAGTCTGCATATAAGAAATATATTAAACTTCCTATGTGCTACTTAATAGTTTAACAGTTTAGGTTTTTAAAAATATGAAGACTCTATATACCTTATTATATAAATATAGCAATAAGCTTCATTAATATTAAAACATAATTAGTAGATCTAAAAGGGCTTTTATAGATGAAATAATTTTTTACTATTTGTTGTTGCTTTTTGCTAAGCAAATCAGCATAGGCAAAATCCAAATGTTATGACCTGGAGGGAAGTTTACACACTTTTTAAGCAACTAAGTTAGTTTTTCATCTGATTTTACTTTGTGTTGGATCCCACTATTTGAAGCTTTTAAATGGAATTTTAATACTATGTATTTAATGTTGTTCAAATTTATAATAGGGAAATATATTTTTTAAAAAATGGAATGACTTTTGGGACCAGCAGTTAGCATAATGGCTATGTTGCTGAACTCCCATGTAGTCGACCGTGGTTCGAGTCCCGAACCTGATGGCTTAAACTCATGCCGGGTGCGTGTGTGTGCGTGCCCAAGATTCCGAGAGGAGAATGGAGGAGAAGGGATTGAGGCGTGGCCATACCCCCTGGGGGGTGATTTCTCGCTTTCTGTCTCTCTGTCTGGCGAGCGTAGGCTCCCTATAGCAAAAACCTCTTCAAAAAAATAAAAAAAAAATGGAATGACTTTTAAAACTAATTTGATGTTAAAAATATTCTACCGTTGGGTGATCTAAGTATCCACTCTTCTTTTTTTATTCTTATGTTATGGTTTATAGAGAGTTCTAATTGAGCCACATTGTAAAGCTTTATATTATAGCAGTTAATAGAAGTTTCATGAGTTATTTTTTCTTGAGTTAAACTAAACCAAAGACTTAGGAATAAGATGAAATTTGGCGTAGTGGTTTAGGTGCTGGACTCCCACTTGGCCGGCCCTGGTCCTTGTCCAGGACTTGGCAGCTGGTCACGTGTGTAACCTTACACCCAAAATCCGAAAGAGATTGCGGGGTGCCCATGGGGTGGGAGGTGAATTTCTTATTTTCTCTCTCACTGTCTCTCTCTGGCAACTTCATGTGCCCTATGGCAAAAACACTTTTTACTTTTTCTATTTTTCTTAGAGGTTTTTACCATAGGGTGTGTGTCCCCTCTGGGGGAGAGAGAGAGAGACAGAGATAGTGAGAGGGAAAGTGAGAAGTCACTGCCCGGTGGGGCATGGCCATACTGAAATCCCCTCTTCTCCATTCTTCTCCTGGGATCTTGGGCATGCATGCACATGCATCCAGTTTGATTTTCAAGCCACCAGGTCTGGGACTCAAACCATAGTTGGCTGTGTGGGAGTATAGCGATATAACTACTGTGCCATATGCTGGCCCCATGGCAAAAACCATTTTTTTTTTTTTTTTAAAAAAAAGAAATTTGGTTTGTAATATCTAACAAATACTCTTATCAGAATTTAAAATTCATATAAGCATAAAAAATTAGGGTAGTTTATTTAAAAATCTTAAAATAATAGCTAAAACTATAATACATGCATTGTTTGCATCACCTAGCTTACAGCACAAATTGAGTTTTTGGTGGATTTAAAGGCACAAATGTCTATGTATACATATAATTTCTCATCATGATTTTCAAAATACTTTATAATTTTTGATTTAAATGAAGTATTACCAGAATTCCTGGAGCACCTTCATAGAACTTGAATTGAAATCCTTTGAATAAAACATTTTCAGTTGACTTCTCAGTTTTTATATTTAAAATACTTAATTTTCAAGAATTACTTTACCCAAAAAGTTGAAAAATTATTCAGATTTTTTTTTTTTAACAATTGAGTCTTTTAGGTCTGCTACTAGTAAGTGGTAAGAGGCCAGATTTGAGCCCCAATCATCTACCTACAAGTTCAGAATTCAGTTGCAAATAGCTTGGTCAGGAAAAGTATTTTATTTTGGTAGCACATAGGTAGTATATTGTTATTCATTTTCAGGACTAGATTATTTTCAACTTATGAAAGTTAAAGTTTTTGAAAGTTTTAGTGGTGGTGTCTATGTAGGTTTCTTTTATAATTGTTTAATTTGATTACTGATATTTTACATGTTTGATTTACTTCATTTAGTTGTTTTTTGGAAATTGATGATTTCAACCTCTCTCTTCCTCAGAGTTATAGTGAATGGTTGCATGGATTTGAAAAGAAGGCAAAAGAATGTGTAGCTGAAACATCTGATTCAGAGGCAGTTAAGGTTAGTTCAAGATAAAGAACTATTTGTATTTTAACCAAATGTTGAGAGTAAAAACAAATCCGAACTTGTCTTTGTGATCTTGGGAAAGATAAAGGATATATTATTAGTAGAACAATGATCATCTGAGAAATAGAAGGTGATTTCATCTTGTGTACATTTTAGTGGAAATATAGTAAGTCTTACCTGCTTTTGATTTGTGTAGAAAGCTAATGTTCACCTAATGTCTCTATTTATTTCTAAAACTGAATATTTAATTATCCTTTACTCTTTTTAGCCTGGGCTTAAAATGTAAAGATCAGTGGCAATAGGTAGGTCGAATTTCACTGGTTTGCTGAAGAGTCTCCAAATAAATCATTAGGAATATTCAGAAACTGGTCTCGTTTTTATTTTTGGCAACTGTAACTGGGGAAGGTTTATTATTATTTTCTTTTATCCTAGTTTGCATGAATAAAATCCTCTTTCCCATGTGTGTAGCTTAGGATTGTGATCTTATTTCACATGTGAATCTGCTTTGGTTTTTACCATTCAGCTAAAAAGTTAAAAAGCCTATTAATATAAAATTGTGTATTGTGTTTTGTAGGAAGCAGACTTAAAGAGTTTTATTTAGTAGAAACTGAATGACCCAAAGATCATTGAACTTCTTTACTACTTAGGAAGGTTGAACTATAGTGTTTCATTATAAAACAACCTGAAATAATATATAATACATCATTAAGTACTAAAACAAATTTGAAGTACAAGCTTTCTGGGGAAATTAGATCATTTTTCTTTATTTCATTTTTTGCAGATTCTAGAGCACAAGTTGAAAGAAGCTGAAGAAATGCACACATTGTTACAGCTGGAGTGTGAAAAATATAAATCTGTCCTTGCAGAAACAGTAGGAAATTATTTTTCATCTTTATTTTGTTTTTATTTTTAAATTATTACCTTGTTCATTTATGGCCTAAATAGTTAACAACTGTAATTTTGTCTGTAGGAAGGAATTTTACAGAAACTACAGAGAAGTGTGGAGCAAGAAGAAAATAAATGGAAAGTTAAGGTTGATGAATCACAAAAGACCATTAAGCAGGTATTTAGAGCAGGGGAGCTTGGAGCAGAGGTCCTTAAAAGTGTGGCCCTTGGATGAGCAGCATCAGTATCACTTAGGAAATTGTGATACTGTACATTCTTGGGCTCCACCACAGACCTGTGAATCAGAAGCTCTGGAGTGGGGCCCAGTAATCTGTGTTTTAATGAACACTGGGTGATTCTGATTGCCCACCCAGGTTTCAAAATCTTGGTTCATTTTGGTTTAGCGTATGACTAAAGGATAATGATGTGGAATGTAAAATGTTTTGAAACTTATCGAGCCACTACTACTTGGTACCAGATAGTGAAGAACTCTGGATTCAAAGTTAGTTTTAAAATATTTATATTTCACCCATGATATTAGTGTTCAAGAAGAAGTTAATAAAGCATTTTCTGTTCATGAGGACTTAATGTTATTGTGCAGTCTTAATTTTTCTGCTGTGTATTGGAGTGTGGTAAAAAGTGCCATTTCTGGGGCTTGCAGGTGGCATGGTGGTTAAGGGCACTGGACTCCCACATGGCCAGCCACATGCCAAATCCTGGACCTGGCGGCTTGCTTTCTCACTTTCCCTCTCTATCTCTCACTATGTCCGTCTGGTCAAATTAAAATAAATAAGAAAGTGAATAAATAAAGTTAAATAAAGAATCGTTCTTTTTTTAAAGAATTGCCATTTTCTTAGGCCAGTGTCTATAGAATGTAGGGTATCAGTAATACTCTTAAGTGAATTCATTTGGGGATCAAAAACAGCTAATTTTTATTTAATTGTTGATTAAAGTAGTAAACACTTTTAGCTGGGCCTAATACAGTATATAAATGGTGTAGATTTCGAACATAATTTAAGTCATGCTAAATATGACTCTCATTTTTAAGACTATTTAAAATTCAGAGTGACTTTAAATAAGATGCATTTTGAAGCCTATGTAATATTTTTTAATTGATTCAAAATACTATAAGGTAGAAACTTGTGTATCCTTGGTGGTTTCCTTGGTAATATAATTGTTTCATATTTCAGATGCAGTTACTGTTCACATCTTCAGAAGAAGAGCTAGAGAGATTAAGAAGAGAAAATAAAGATATTGAAACTGTATGTTATTTAATCATTTGGCTTGTAACCTGTGGACTCATTTTTAACATTAAGGGTTTTCTGAAGATTTGTGTTTTCCATTTAGTTTTATCTAATGATATAGTTGGGCTCTTAATATCTCGGGTAGTGTTTGAGTTGATGTAGGTTTATATTCATAAGTGTCATAACTTTCCACTGTGGAGAAATATCATGGAAGTAAGTCTTAAATGCGTTAACTTTTCTTTCTTTGTTGCGTTGCTAGCTGAGAAGAGAACGAGAACATTTGGAAATGGAACTAGAGAAGGCAGAAATTGAACGATCTACTTACGTTACAGAAGTCAGAGAGGTATTTATAATGGAATTTTTTCAACCTTACCTCTTAATTCAGATTGAGTTCATAACAGAGTAATAAAATATTTCAGTATAAGTTGTTTGTGCCAGAGCTTCCGAGTAGCATACAAAACTTGGGAAATCACGAGGAGATCAATCTTAAACTCTAAACTTCATTGCAGCTGAAAGATCTGTTGACTGAATTGCAGAAAAAACTTGATGATTCATATTCTGAAGCAGTAAGACAGAATGAAGAGCTAACTTTGGTAAGATGCTTATTCTCCACTGGGTATCAAGTAGGCTCTGAAAACACCTGTATTGTGTGGAGAAATCACCCCAACTTTTCCTTGCTAACATCTTTAGCTTGGCATTTTTGTAAGTTTGAGATATCTTCATATTCTGATGACTCCTGAGATGGTCTTTCTTTCCTTACTCCTACGACGATCCTTCTTTTCTTAGCTCCTAACAATGGCATGTTTGGCTTTCAACTCTTTCTCAAAAATTTTCATATTTTGTAAAGCCTAATTTCTTGAGCAGCATATTTTCAGTGAATAAAGAAATGAAACAAAGATAGAGTTGTGAAGATTCTCTTCTCAGACTGTCCTAATTAGTGATAGAATTGGGCCTCATGTTTTAACCTGGGAGAAGACACTTGAAGTTTGAAGATATATACTTTTTATTCAAGGGTAGTAATCTAGTCTTGTTTCTTGCTTTGACTGTTTTTTGTATAAGTCATAAACAATCAAAAGCTGTAAAATCCTGTATTTTCAATATGTTATTTAAAGTATAGTAACCCTAAAAGCATAGACTTATGTTATAGATGACTAGAGTGAGCTAAATGTCATAAGCCATGCAGTATAGTGCCCTGTATTTTAGGTCTTAAATGTACACTGGTTGTGGCAGGCTTAGCAGTTAGAGAAATACGACTGTCCAGTTCTCTGATCGAAACAGTGATCATTATGTCTTTCTGTGACAAATATTGATATAGCATGGGATTCAATTTTTGAATGATATTTAAATAAACTATAGGAGATTATAGTAAGTTTTCTCCTTACTCAAAGATTCCCCCTCTCCACTTAACATTAATTAATTGATGTTCTCATTAATACATGTTACCAAAGGAAACTTCCTCATTTATGGTTGGTCTTCTGTGTTATGACAGTGTTTTATAGACATCAGTTTTCAGTACAAGGCTATATGAAATATATACACAGAGCGCTAAACATACCTCTTGTTACTTTATAAATATTTGTTTTATTTACCAGTATTTAAAAAATTAATTTCCATGATAGTGTAAGACTGGTTTTATGCATATATTTGCTATATAGTGCACAGATTAGGACTGTGATATGTCATTGTTACCCTTTAATGTATTTTTTAAAAAATAATTTCTAACTAGTTGTTGGAGAGTTTACTTTCTAATTTTGGTGCTCAGTGACTGACTCTACAGTAGCATCAAACCCACAGGATTGTGGTTTTATCTCCTTTCAACCGACTGTTCGCTGTAGTTTTTTATCCCTCTTCTTTCAGGAGACCATTTTGAGTTGGTTTTGCTTTTCTGTTTTGTCTTGAGTTTGAAATCTTTAGTCATGCTCAGGGTAACAGGTGCCACATTTTAAGATAAAGTAATTTTGTATTAGTGTGTCCTTGGGCCAAAAGTTTATCCTCTTTGATGTAGGTTATTAAACTCAGAGTTAAGTAAAGGAACAAGCCATTTAGGTATTTAAATAGTGTTCCCTAAGTAAAATTTTCAAGTGAAGCCCCCCCACCCCCATTAATTCTCCCTCCAGTTTTAAATATCAGTGTTTGGGGTTTTATTTGTTTGTTTTTAAAATATTTATTTCTCCCATGAGAGAGGGAGAAAAGAAAGGAAGGGGGGAACAGATTCCCCCAGCAGGGTCCCCGTGTCACCACCAGTCCCAGCCTTGTGCACCCGTGCCTGCCCAGCATGCAGAGGTGGCCCAGGAAGTGAGTCAGGACGAGCCCCCCTTTGTGGGTTCAGTATACCACAGCTGCACCACTGACCCACGTCAGTGACTCGTATTTTCCCCTTGGGAATCTCCAGAACTGTTTGAAAGTTATGCCTATGGGTGGGAGGCAAAAAGTAATTAACCTGATAAGTCTAATAAGAAAATTTATTTATTTATTGACTGATTGATAATATAGGCCATGTTTCTTATTTAATTAGAATAGTTGTCAGAGAAGAGGCACACACTATATATTGGCACTAGAATTTTATAGAGTTTATAATTGTTTTGACAAGTTGGTTATTGAAAAGTATCTCTTAAAACATTTCTTGTTGGTGTAACTTACAGGCCAGTGTAGTCTCTTAGTATACTAAAAATTTTAAAAGATGGTCAACATTTAAATTTTTGGTTTTCCTTACCTGGTTCTGTTCAAATGTCTTTTAAAATACTACACAGTTAACTCCTTTTAACAGAACTATATAGAATAAAAAAATCTTAAATTAATTGGGAAAATTTCTACCTGCCTTTTAATTTGGAATAATTTACTTTATGAATAGTGATTTTTTTTTTAAAGGTTTTTGCCATAGTGTATACACTTGCTGGAGAGAGAGAGTCGGAGAGAGAGAGTCAGAGGGAGGGAAAGTGAGAAGTCATTCCCCAGGGGATGGCCACACTGCAATCCCTTTTCCATTCTCCTACTTGGATTTTGGGCACACACACATTCACCAAGCCTGAATTTCAAGCTACTGGATCTGGGACTTTGTGTTCAGCCTTATGGTAGTCCAGGGCCTTAACCACTACGCCACCTGCTGGCCTCAAATAGTGATACTTTTAAAAGAGACTTAATTGGAATTTGATGGTTTGGGTTTTGTATTCACAGTTTTCTACTCTAAACTCTAAGTTCATTGCTATAGCTTTTCTTACGTTTAGCTTTACAGATGGGAAACTCCACTGCTTAGCTTTTTCTATACATTTGGTACAACATATTGGCTAATCCACTGCATAATAACTGGTAGCAATCTCATTCTTTCTCTCATATTCTTCAGCCCTAGAAGTACCAGCATAATCAAAGAAGGATATAAACTAACTTAACTGTTGTGTTCCTTTGCTTTTACAGTTGAAGACACAGTTAAATGAAACACTCACAAAACTTACAACTGAACAAAGTGAAAGACTCAAGGTAGCTGGTGATTTGCATAAGGTAAGGCAGTGTCCTAAAGATGCAATATCGTGAGCCTGTGCTGTGCCTCAGGTCTTAAGCAAACACTGCTAATTTGAGTTTGTTCTTCTGCATTGTTTTTTTTTTTTTTTTTTTTAATTCTTCATTTATTTATTTTAATTTGACCAGACTGAGAGAGAAAATGAGAAAGTAAGCCACCAGGTCTGGGTCTCAAACTGCAGCTGCCCATGTGGTAGTCCAGAGCCTTAACCAGCATGCCATCTGCTGACCCTTGCACCATTTTTTAAAAATTCATTTTATTTAAATTGTATATTTTTTACATTAAATCACTTTGCATCTTTATAGCATACAAAATGAATTTTCTCAATATGAATACATTATGTATTAGTCCTATCAAAGATATTACTCTACATGTTATCATCAACAGATAATTTTTCATTTTTCCTGACCTCAAAGTATATTACAAAAGTGTGATAATAAGAACAGCATGATACTGACACAAGAACAGGCATGTAGACCAATGGAACAGAATAGAGAACCCAGAAACAAATCCCACAACATACAGCCAACTGATTTTTTTTGGATAAAGGGCACATGACAGTCTAGCAGGGAGGAGAAAATCTCTTTAGCAAATGGTGCTGTAAAAACTGGATATCTACTTGAAAAAAAATGAAACTGGACCCCTATCTCTCACCATTAACAAAAATGAATTCAAAATGGACCAAAGACCTAAACATAAAATCCCAAACCAAAAACTATTGGTAGAAAACACAGGGGGAAACTCTTGGAGACATTGGAGTAGGTACATATTTAAACAAGGTCCCCAAAGCATAGACAAGTGGGAGTACATCAGGCTAAAAAGCTTCTGCACAGCAAAAGACAATAATTAGAGTGAAGAGACAAGCCTTGGAATCAGAGAATATATTGCTAAACTATGCTTCAGATAGGGGACTGATAACCAGAAGGGAAGGGAACTCAAGTAACTTACCTGGAAAAAAAAATCCAATTAAAATATGGGCAAATGAGCTAAGCAGACAACTCTCCAAGGAAGACATACGAACAAACAAAGCATATGAAAAATTGCTCAACATATGAAATTGCTTTCACACCATTGTATGAGCTTACTTATGAATGTAAGCTGTTCGTTACATGCTTACTTTTTGGACCATTAGTCCATTATTCTTAATTCTTAATTGAATTAAAATTAAATTAAAATTTTTAACTTAATTGGAATTATTTTTTAAGATTTAGTTACATCCATATATAGGAGGGCTTCAAAAAGTTCATATAGAGGGGGCTAGCAGTTGGCATGGTGGCTCAGATGCTGGCAACTTGAAAATCACACCAGGCATATGTGTCCATGTGTGCCAAAATCCTGAGAGGAGAATGGAGGAGAAGGGATTGCAGCATGGTCATCCCTCTGAGGGGTGATTTCTTTTCCCTCTCTGTCTCTCTGCCCTATCACAAAAACTTAATAATAATAAGCTTGTAGAAATATGCATTATAGAAAAGCTGTGCGTGTCTATCAAAATTTTTTGCACTAAAATAAACTTGTACTTTAATTCCATTTTCCCACAAACTTTTTGAAGTCTGCTAGTATTTTTATAAATTGGGATTTTAACAATGTAGTTACTTATAGAATACATTTCTATTGCTTTTTGTAAAAAAGAATTAGTTTATTTAACTTTATTTTTAATTTGACCAGAGAGGGACAAAGCAAAGAGCAAGAGACACACACAGAGAGAGAGAGAGAGAGAGAGAGAGAGAGCACGAGCGAGCAAACCACCAGGTCCGGGACTTGAATCATGGTTGGCCAAGTGGTAGTCCAGCACCCTTAACCACCATGCCACCTGCTGACCTCCGTATTGCTTTTAATGGATAAAGCTAAATGTGTAAATTTCTGGTGTTTCAGAATTTTATTCCATTTATTTATTTATTTTTACAAATACATTTTTTAAAGTCTCATATACAAATGGGTGATTTTTAGTATTGGATTTCTTCTTTGCATTAGGTCAACATGCTATTTGTAATTGTTTTGAGTTTTGTTTTGTTTTTTTTTTTTTAAGAGAAATGTTTGCTATAGGACATGTGCACTTACTGGAGAGACAGAGAGACAGAAAGCGGGAAGTCACCCCCATCCCCAGGGAAGATGCTATGCTGCAATCCCTTCTCCTCTATTCTTACCTTGGATTTTGGGCACACACGCACACGCCCAGTGTGATCTTCAAACTGCTGGGTCCAGGACTCGAACTACAGTTGGCCAAGTGAGAGTTGTGATGTAATCATTACATCATCCGCTGGTTCCAGTTGTTTTGAAATTTTTAATAGTATATATATGCTTACATTAAAGCTGCTTTAGAATTCTGGTAGTGTTTGTGGGAGAGTTAGTGATTAAAAACACAAATTATTTTGGAAATGCAGTATCAAGAGGTATATACATCTTAAATTTTAGTAATTACTATAAATTGAGTTCCCCAAAATAGTGATTTGTATTCTTCCCAACATGATGTGAGGTTAACTATTTTTTGAATACTCACCCATATTGGATATTATGAAATATTTAAATATCTTATATTCTAATAGATTTAAAAAAAATTTAAAGCTCTTATTTTTTTTAGGAATCAATTATTTATTAATTTAATTTTATTTGTTATTATTATCTTTTTAATTTGACCAGAGAGAGACCGAGAGAAAGGGAAAGTGAGAGTGAGAGAGAAAGCTGCCAGGTCCCGAACTTGAGCTGCGGTCAGCCATGTGAGAATCCAGCGCCTTTAACCACCATGCTACCTGTTGTCCGCTGAAGCTTTTATTTATTTATTTATTTGTTTGTTTGTTTTTTAAGAGAGATTTTTGCCATAGGGTGAAATTCAAACTGCAGTAGTCCAGAAACATAGCCACTACTCCATCTTCTGGTCTGGGAAATCTGCTCTTAGAAATAGAGACTTACATGGGTACCAGCAGGTGGCATAATGGTTACGTTGCTGAACTCCCACATAGTTGACCATGGTTTGAGACCCGGACCCGACGGCTTAAAATTCACGCTGGGCACATCTGTGTTTGTGCCCAAGATCCCGAAAGGAGAATGGAAGAGAAGGGATTGCTGGATGGCCATGCCCCCTGGGGGGTGATTTCGCACTTTCTGTCTCTCTCTCTGGTGACCACACGTACCCTATGGCAAAAATCTCTTTATAAAAAAAAGAAGAAGAATCTTGACTGAAGAAATGATGTTACCTTTTACAAAGTTGAAAGAAGTATTACAAAGAAGTATTTTTGTTTGTTCAATGTGTTAGTAGCTTATAATTGTTATGCAAAAGTTTGGGAATCCAGAAGTTCTTTAGATTATTTCAGCGTAGGTAAAATGTGAATTTAGGAAGTTTGTTTTAGAGCACAGATTTCTAGATTTGGTATACTGTCAAGTTTGAGCAGTCAGTTTTCTTTGATACATGATTTTAATTTTTGACCTCTGGGCCAAAATTTTAATACGTGCAGTTTTAGCTTAGCAATGTAGTTTTTGGAAAATACTTTCAGGTTAGTAAGTAGGGGCTTAAAGATATGTATAAGCCATGTTGTTTATGATGGCTACAATGGTGATGGTGTGTGCCTGCTCATTGCCCGCTCTGTACAGTAGAAATACCGTGCAGCTTTTGGTAGAAATGCACTTAAATATTTGTTGACTGGAAAAAGCTAAAGCACTTTGTGGGACCAGCAGATGGCACAGCAGTTACATCACTGGAATCCCACGTGGCTGACAGCAATTCAAGTCCTGGACCTGGTGGCTTGAAATTCACTCTGGATGTGTGTTTGTGCATGCCCAAGATCCTAGGAGGAGAATGGAGAAGGGATTGCAGCGTGGCCATTTCCCCTCTAGGATGATTTCTCACTTTCCCTCTCACTGTCTCTGTCTCTTTCTCTCTCTGGCAAGCCCATGTGCCCTAAGGCAAAAAACTCTCTAAAAAATAAAGTACTTTGAAAACAGGCATGTATAAGACAGTTTGTATGTTCAGCCCTTTGCGTAAAATTTTGGCCAGTTTTCTAGAAGCACTCAGTATACTCGGAAGGGAACTTAGACCTAGGGGTCAAACACCAGTAAAGGGAACCAGCAGTTAGCGTAATGGCTATGTCACTGGACTCCCATGTAGTCGACCGCGGTTCGTGTCCCGGACCCGGTGGCTTAAAAAACTCACGCCGGGCGTGTGTGCGTGCGTGCCCAAGATCCCGAGAGGAGAATGGAGAAGAAGGGATTGCGGCGTGACCATCCTCCCTGGGGGGTGATTTCTCGCTTTCTGTCTCTATGTCTCTCTCTGTCTGTCTGGCGAGCACACGCGCCCTACAGTGAAAATCTCTCCAAAAAAAAAAAAAAAAAACAGTAAACAATTTTAGGGTAAGTGAGCTAGCTATGGTCTCTCTTAAATTTACTTCCTCCCTTCCTCCCTCGCTTCCTTCCTCCCTTCCTTCCTTCCTTTCTTCCTTTGAAAAAGGCAGACTTTCTTCTTTTAAAACATAATCCTTTAAAAATGTAAAAACCATTTCTAGTTTGAGAGTTGTACAGAAACAGATTATGTATCATTTTTGGCTTTCCCCTAATGTAGACTTATGTTAACCAAAATACCAACTGTGGTATTTCTGGGTTTTGTGGTTTTTTTTTTTTCTTTTTTTTTTCTTTTTAAGTTTTTTGGCTATAGGGCATGTATACTTGCTGGAGAGAGCCAGTGAGAGGAAAAGTGAGAAATCACCTCCTAGGAGTGATGGCCATGCCACAATCCCTTCTCCTCCATTTCCTGGTATTTGGAAACACACACACTCTCACATGCCTTGTGTGATTTTTCAAGTTGCCAGGTCTGGGACTCAAACTGCAGTCAGCCATGTGGGAGTCTAGTGCCTTAACCACTATACCACCTCCTGGCCTCTGGTATTTATATTTTTCATTTCTTTAAACAGTTTCTGTATTGTTTGAACTTCTTAAAACAATGAGCATAGCACACACATTCTTGTAATCTAATGGGAGATGTTTATTTTAATTTTGGAGTAAAAACTTTACATAGTATTTTGACAGGAGGTTTTAATCTTATACAAAATATGTAACAAAATCACTAATTTTGCATTTGTTGATTTATTGATGTATTGTTTAAAAGCTGCCATATTGGTTTCTTTGTAGGCCCAAGAGTCACTGGATCTTATCCAGTCAAAAATAGTAAAAGATGCTGAAGACACTGCTGTTATTGGAAATAGTGATGTTTTCCCAGAAATGGTATGCATTTTCATTAATCTCAAATCATTGGGCTAATTATCCTGTAAATATGCAAATAATAAAAATGTACAGGAGCCATCTCTGACTAGAAAAAATGTACTTTTATAGTTTATATTGCACTAAGTGATATTTTCATCAAAATAGCCTCTCTCTAAAATGCAGTGTTTTTAATTTTGGCTTTCATGTAAGATATTATGTGCATTTTTTTTTTAAGAGAGATTTTTGCTATAGGGTATGTGTACTTGCCAGAGAGACAGAGACAGCCAGAAAACAAGAGATTCCCCCCCTCAGGGCAGGGGGATGGCCATGCCACAATCCCTTCTCTTGGGATTTTGGGCATGCACATACACACACGCACAAACACATGCCTGGCATGATTTTAATACATAGGAATCCAGTGACATAACCATTACACCATCTGCTGGTTCTAGTTATGCGCATTTTAAGGTTTGTGTTTAGAGGTATTAGGGTATATTGCTTAAGAGTATAGAGAGTCTGGATCAAGACTGCCTATGTTTGAATCCTGGCCCTGCTACTTTGTAGCTAGGTGACTTTGAGTAAATTCCTTAGCTGCTCTGTCCATTAATTGCCCCAGCTGTAAAAGATAATGATAATCTTAAGTATTTTGTAGGGCTGTTAAAAGGAATGAGTTAGTATAAAAAAAATCCTTGGATTAATGGGTAAAACTTGCAACAGTGTCCAGCATTTAGTCAGGCGTTAATACATGTTAACTTATTTTTATTGTTAGGGATACATTCTTAGGTGGGTGAGTTTTGTTCTTTATTTTTGCTGAAAGAAAAAAATGAGTTTATTTGTGATAGTCTTAGAACAATAAAATGTTTCTGGTTTTGGTTACAAATTACTTTTCCACCTGTTTGGAGTTTTTTCATCACTTCCACCTTACTTTCTAGGAGTCTTCTGAGAAGGAGACACTATCTCTAAGTTTAAATCAGACGGTAACATATTTACAGAAGTTGCTTCAGTCCGTAAACCAACAGCTCACAAAGTAGAACACTACCAGGTTTTAGGTAAGGAAAACTCTCCAGTACTAGTGTTTGTCTATAGGTGATTGACATAGTGTGTGTATGTGTGTATGTATAATTTGTATTTACCATAAATAAAGGAAACTTTGATTTCACTGCAGGAAATACTTTCTTTTTATCTCTTTCAGAACGTCCTGGTGACGTTTTTTAGCTTTCTTAGTTTTATTTTCAGCTTGTGTTTTGAAAATACGGTAGCTTGGAGAACTAAGAAAAGCTCTATCTTTGCTTTGACTTTATTTATTTATTTATTTTTAATCGTTACCTAAGTTTTTGTTCATTGCCATACCTGTAACTGCTTTGTTAGTTTATTCTGATCTTAGGTAAAGTATCTGTGTGTATTCTTCCTTCCTTTTTTTTAATGACTCATTAAGTTAAATTGACCATACATTTTTACTAAGATAAGATTACTGGGCTGAAAATCAAGTCATCATGATTTTTTTTTTTTTTTTTGAGAAGTTTTTGCTATAGGGCGCGTGTGTTTGCCAGACAGAGAGAGACAGAGAGACAGCGAGAAATCACCCCCCAGGGGGGATGGCCACGCCGCAATCCCTTCTCCGCCATTCTCCTCTCAGGATCTTGGGCACGCACGTACACGCACCCAGCATGAGTTTAAGCCACCAGGTCCGGGACTTGAACCACGGTTGACTATGTGGGAGTCCAGCGACATAGCCATTATGCTAACTGCTGGTCCCAAGTCATCATGATTTCTTTAAACTAGAAGCTGGGTTTTATTTATGTTTACTTCTTTAGGTGATCTGTGAACCCATTATTTAACTCCTGAATTGAGAACTTTGAATCAAGGATAAATAAACCCATCAGTATCCAAATCATGTTTTGAGTTTTAATTGTCTATGTTACCTCGGAAAGTTCAGCTCTGTTAGCATTTAAAAATGACTTGTATTTCAGTTGGTGAGTGTAGCTTTGTTTATTATTATTTTATTTATTTTGTTACCTGGGTTTTACCTGTGTTATGAATGACAAGTAACACTGCCTAGGGTAGAGAATTCAATTATACACTGAATGCTTCAGATATTCTTCTTTTGAGACTCCTTTCTTAAAATGATCATGTTATTGTAGAGATCCAAAGGGTAACTCATCATTGGATTGTCCCTTTCAGAATCCGTACTGTAAGACTGAGGGCTTACAGAGCCCTTGGGGAGGGAGGTTAAATATCTTGGAAAAGTTGGCATGGGCTTCCATTTTGATGTTACGGGGCATTCTGTCTCACTTTTACAGGATGATGGTTCTCTAGCCAACCTTAGCATTAGCATATATTCTCTTTTAAAACAGTAACTTAGGCCAATTACCTCTAAGAAAACTTTCCAGATTATTAACCCAGCTTATTCCTCAGTATATCAGCAGAAGTAATTAATACTTCATCTCAGTCTTTGATTCTTGGTGAGCTGACCTCCCCAATTTCCTAGAGTTGAACTTCTATCAGATTTCCTCGCTCTCTCCCAAATAACAAGATATCCTGGCTTCCTGTTCACCATCAGGATCCTTGCCTGGAGAACATGCGCCTGGGATGTTTTTTCCGAGCCGACGGGGCCAGGGTTTGAAGCACAGTAGGCCCCCTCGGCACCTCAGGCCAGCCCTGTATCTACTATTTTATCTGTCGTTGATTCTTCTGTCCACTGTAGAGTGGCTTCTTTTCCTTCCATTTCAGTGAAACTTTTGCTAATGTCATTAATGTTTTCCTAATTGCAAGATCTAGTACAGGCCCTTCTTTGGCATATAAGAAGATACCAAGAAGCAGTTATGGAATATGCTGAATATGCTGATGTTGGTTAGTAGGGCTTTGTGTTATAAGGGAAGGGTTTCATTTTTAGAGATCTTAAAATATTGTAAGACCACTCATTTGACCCTTGCCTTTAGACTTCATCAAGTGTTCTCTCTTCAGCACTCCATAAATGTTCTTTATTATTTTATTTTTCTTCCTAAATATATAGTCTCCTCATTCTAAATCTTAGGAATGAGTTTTTGGGTTGTCTACTTCCACACTTGCTTTAATCATATTACACTTGACATTTTATAATCCTTGGTAATAGCACCTTTATTGTTCAGATTTTTTTCTTCCTTGATTTATAAGAGTGGTAATTTGTTCAAATAAATATATATACTGTGACAACCCAGCTGAAACTGAACTGCTATTTGACAAGGATAACACTCTATTCTTCTGTCAGCTGATGGACTTAAGTCCAAATTTGGCTAGTGAAGGGTGGTTGGCAGTAGCCCACCACGAAGGGTAAGGATAGGCTGCATTGCATGAAGCGGTGCACTGGCCCTGGTCTCCGTTCCCTGCGCCCTGGCAGCATAGGTGGCGATGGCTCTCCCTTGTGTATGTGTGCCTTGGCTGGCTCTTGGACCTCTTCTTTAGACCCTTCAAATGTTTGTATTACCCTCAGTTTTCTGTGCTCAGCCCTTGTTGTTGCTCTGTGTATTCTCCCTCCTTTGTACTCTTTTAAAACTACAACTGTATGATTAAATTGAAGATATATATATATATATATATTCTTTTTTTGGAGAGGTTTTTGTTATAGGGCGCGTGTGCTCGCCATACAGAGAGAGACAGAAAGCGCGAAATCACCCCCCAGGGGGGATGGTCACGCTGCAATCCCTTCTCCTCCTTTCTCCTCTCGGGATCTTGGGCACGCACGCACATGCGCCCAGTGTGAGTTCAAGCCACCGGGTCTGGGACTCGAACCACATTCAACTACGTGGGAGTCCAGCGACATAGCCATTATGCTAACTGCTGGTCCCAAGATATATATTTCTTAATCATCAGAATATAGTTAATAATAGGTTAATTTCTGATGTCAAACTTCTTTTTGTACAAGTATTTATGAATTGTTTAAGATAATGCTACACATATTTGAGAGCCGTTTTTAAAAACAAAAATGATAAGTGATATGAGGTAATTTAGCTTTTTAAAATTTTAATACATGGTATTTAACATTTCTGAGAGTGGAAGGGATGAGTATATTTACTTTATATCCTTAATTTGTAAAAACCTTAACCTTTATTTTCTTTTGGGAGCCTTCTTTCCTATTTCAGTGCCACCCCAGCTCCACCACAGAAATAAGGCTGCCATCCTTCTGTTTCTTTTGGGGGTTTGTAGGAGGTAATGATTAAGACGGCTTCTGTACAGATTGGTATCACTGGTATTTTATAGTGTACTTCTTTTTTGTTCCCAGATATCTACTTTTTCTTGTTTTACATTTACATTTGCCTGTCTTCTAAGTGTTCTATTTCTTTCTTTCTTTTTTTTTTTTTTTTTTTTTTTTTTTTTGGGGGTTTTTTTTTTTTTTTTGAGAGGTTTTCGCTATTGGGCGCGTGCACTCGCCTGACAGACAGAGAGAGACAGAGAGACAGAAAGCAAGAAATCACCCCCAGGGGGGATGGCCACGCCACAATTCCTTCTCCTCCATTCTCCTCTCGGGATCTTGGGCACGCACGCACACGCGCCCGGCGTGAGTTTAAGCCACCGAGTCCAGGACGTGAACCACGGTCGACTACGTGGGAGTCCAGCAACATAGCTATTACGCTAACTGCTGGTCCTAAGTGTTCTATTTCTGACCAAATCAGAAAACTTTATTATCTTAGGTTCTCTTACCTTGGAACTAGTTTGTGGACGTGTTTGGGGGGAGGATGATAATTTTGATAGCAGATAGATCATGAGTATGCCCATAAGCCTGCTTCTCATATGTGGTAACTCACTTAACCTTCACAGCAACCTTGTGCAGTAGGTAGGTAGGCATTATTATTATTATTATTATTCTTGTTCATTCCATTTTACAGTAGACCTAAAGAGATTCTTTAACTTGCCCAAGATCAAACTAGTTACTGGGTGAGCTGGAGTTTAAATCCAGGTGGCCTGGGTCCAGAGTCTTCGGCCTCTTCATCAGTGTTTTTCTTTTCCCTAACTCTATGCCCTAATCTCTGTCACTGCTTTCTTTCCTTCTCATGCTTTCTAATTTTTTGTTGCCAGACTCAGGAAATTCTTCAGTACATTCTGACTTTTTCCTAAAGTTGCTCTTTGGTTTGTCGATAGCAAATTGGAAAAGTTTACAGTATTGTCCAGAAAAAATTGAGGTGAAGCTCTGTATGTGTGTTATATGTTTGCACTCTCTTTGAGAGACAGATCCCTTTATGATTCAGCTATGTTTTGTTTCTGGGAAAGCAAAAATTCTTTCATAGTTATATCGAATACAAAATTTAATATTACAGAGAAAAATAACCTTTTATTCCTATACCTAACACTTGGGCCATCATGTGGATCAGGCTTTTATCTTCTGTAATGTGTTTACATAGCACTTCAGAGTTTAATATATTAGTAGGCTATGTAGGCTTCTTTTTTTTTGTTTTTAAAGAGAGATTTTTGCTATAGGGCATGTGCGCTCGCTGGAGACACTGAGAGAGACAGACAAAAAGTGAGAAATCCATGCTGTAGTCCCTTCTCCTCTTGGGATCTTGGGCACACACGTACATTCACCCAGAATGAGTTTAAGTTGCCGGGTCCAGGACTCCAATTGTGGTCAGTTATGTGGGAGTCCAGCGACATAACCATTACAACATCTGCTGGTCTCTGAAGGCTTTTTTTAATTGCCAGAGGGTATATGTGCTCAACACAGAGAGAGAGCAGCCCCCATGATGCCCAGCCACATTATACTCCTTTCCCCCATCCCATCAGGGTAGGTTGGGGTACACATACACACTGCCTGCTGTGTGCTTTTTTTTTTTTTCTTTCTTTTTTAGGTTTTTGCCATAGTGTGTGTGCATTTGCCAGAAAAGACAGAGAGAGGAAAAGTAATAAATCAACACCCCCTGGGGGACGGCCACCAGCATTCTCTTTTCCTCCATTCTCCTCTCTGGATTTTGGACATGCATGCACACACACCTGGCATGATTTTCAAGCCACCAGGTCTGGGCTTGACCTGGTGGTCAAGTAGCCATGTGGGAGTCCAGTGCCTTAACCACTATGCCACCTGCTGGTCTCTTGTGCCAGTATGTTTTTCAAACCCCTGGGATTGGGATCCAAACTAAGATCAGCCATGTGGGATCTGGCTCCCAATGTACCGAGCTTAACTACTGAGCTATGGGGCTGGCCCTAGACTTTCAGATCGGCTGTTAATCTTGGTTTGAAAGGGGAAAGTGACAGCCAGTGATAACTTTGCTTTTAAACTTTAATTGCTTCTCTCCCTATTTTTGAAAATTTTTATATAAAGTTGAAAGAATAGTGTAACACCATAAAACTTTGCACCTGCCTCATCTCTCCTTGTCTATACATATTTGATTGATGTTAAACCATTTGAAAGTAACATTTCAGTCTTCAGAACATTTTATTTTATTTTAATATTTTTGGTTTGCTATAGGTCACGTGTGCTGGCCAGAGACAGACAGAGAAGGAAAGTGAGAAATTACCCCGCAGAGGGGATGGCCATGCCACAGTCCCTGTCTTCTATTGCACAGACACGCACCCAATGTGTTTTTCAAGCCCCGGGTCCAGGACTTGAACTGCAAAGTCGACCATGTGGGATCCAACACAACCTCCACACCGCCCATTGGTCCACTATGGAGTTTTATTTCCAGGTTTCTAGCATTCATCTTCTGAAAACAAGGCAATTTTACCAGCCCCCCCAGTACCATTATCACATCCCAAAAGTATAATAATAGTTCTAATATCCAGTATTAAAGACATCTTCAAATTTCCCCACTTGTAGTCAAATCGCTGTTTGGTTTTTGCTTAACATTTTGGGAAGTAACTGCCTCTGACTTCAATTCAAGAAATAGCTTTTTAGCTGTTTTTCTAAAACCAGTATCCAAATCAAAATTTCCATATGGCATCACTTGAGTAAGTCATTTTCTCTCTCTGATGACTTTGAAGTGTTATCTATTTAGTCATCTTATATGATTGGGAAAGCTTCATCTGACCTCAGAAAATGCATGTCCGGACTGGACTTGTTCAGGGATAGAGAGTGGTAATTTCAGTTCCCCTGCAGTGCCTCTCAGTCACCTGGGCTTTATACCTGTTCAGGTAGTGCTAATGAAATGGATTCCAGTATTCTCCTGCGTGTGTTCTGACAGGATTTGGCTCACATTTTAAGACCTTTACCTAGAAGGTTCTTCGAAATTCTGAGATTTTTCTCCTGTTTCAATTACCATTATTGGGAATTGTTTTGAATCTAGTTGAAAGGGCCGTTCTAGATAAAGTAGAATATGTACTTTTGGTGTTTGACAAATGTCTTCTGATTGCTTTTTGTTGCTTTATTTTAAAATGAATTATTTCTGATCTTTTACAGAGTGAAGTGATCGGGGAACTGTTCATTCGAGAATAACAGAAGGCATTGTATTATATTTTGCCAAATTAAAGCCTTATTTATGTTTCACCCTTTCTACTTTGTCAGAAACACTGAACAGAGTTTTGTCTTTTCTAATCCTTGTTAGACTACTGATTTAAAGAGAGGAGAAAAACAAAAGCCAACTCTGTAGACACCTTCAGAGTTTAGTTTTATAATAAAAACTGTTTGAATAATTAGACCTTTACATTCCTGAAGATGAAATAAACCTGTAATCTTTTATCTTATTTTGCTCAATAAAATTGTTCAGAAGATCACAGTGGTAAAGATGATGTAAAATTTAACATTTTAATACTGATGTTGTACACTGTTTTACTTAACATTTTGGGGAGTAACTGCCTCTGACTTCAACTCAAGAAAACACTTTTTTGTTGCTAATGTAATCAGTTTTTGTAATGACGTCAGCAAATAAAGGGATGCTTATTATTCAAACTTGACTTTTTTCTACTGTTCATTGAACTTTAAGAGATTTCATTCACACTACAGATCAACCTAATTTAGAATACAATTATAATCGCAACCACTGTACAGGATAGATAGGCTTTGTTGCGTATCTTACCTTTCTAGCTGGAACTATGAGTCTCCTCTGGTTCTGTGCAAAGTGAAATATGCCCAGGCATGCTGTGGGCTGCAGAGAGGATGGGCAGGCATCAGGAAGAGGAACTCAGCCTTTGTGTATTTATTGCAGGTTTTTTTTTTTTTTTAACAATTAACTTTTTTTTTTCTTTTTTTGGAGAGATTTTTGCTATAGGGTGCGTGCGCTCGCCAGACAGAGAAAGACAGAGAGACAGAAAGCGAGAAATCACCCCCCAGGGGGAATGACCACACCGCAATCCCTTCTCCTCCATTCTCCTCTCGGGATCTTGGGCACGCACGCACACGCGCCTGGCATGAGTTTTAAGCCACCAGGTCTGGGATGCGAACCACGGTCAACTACGTGGGAGTCCAGCGACATAGCCATTACCCTAACTGCTGGTCCCAGTAACAATTAACTTTTTAATTTCCTTTTTCAGGTACTATGTCACACAGTTTACATCTGCTTTTCATTCAAAATTTTTTTCCAAAATAATAAAGGATGAAAACACTGATCTTTTTAGATGCTGAAAACCATCGACCATCTCTTGTGCCTTGAGTACTGAAGCATCTGTTGGGCTACCTGTGGTCCTTGCTGTGTCTTGCGTATGGTAGTGATGCTTCTTCCACAGAGCCCTGGCACTTTGTGTTCTCTCCGCTTAGAGAACTCTGCTGCCAGGTGCCAACTTTGGCTTATTCCTTCGCCATTTCAAAATTATTTAAATCTCATTTTTCTCGTGAGCTGTTTCCTGACTGTCCAGTATCCTTCCTGCCTCCTCTTTTCAGCTTCGTTCTCGCGTGTGATCCTTAGTATTCTGAGACGGACTTAGGCACACTGTTTGCTGCCCCTCTTCTCCCTACTACAAAGTAAGCTCCGGGACAAGCAGGAACCATCTCTTGAGCCCTTTGCAGTATATCAGGCCCTGAGAAAGCGCCTGGCACCTAGTGTGCTCAAATACTTTAAAAAACGAGTGGGTTAAGTTTGTTGTTAGAGCTTGTAGATACACTGGCATGGTCTAACCGTTTCACTTCATAGCACATGCAACCCAATAGTATTTCTAAAGCATGTAGGAATAAACTGAGGAAGCTGTTTGGCCAGTGATGACTGGCTTGGGATTTAGGCTGCCTCAGGCCTGAACGATGTCTTCTCACCACCACTCACTCCTAGTAACAGTATTATCAGAATCACGTAAAAATGGCTTCTGATGAGAATGTAGTGATAGTAATGGATGTGGATTTTTTGGTAAGCAGAATGAAACGTGTCAGCATTTGGCAGATCTGTATAACTCAGTAAACCAGTATTTCCAGACTGTACACAGTGTTACAGTCAGGCATGGGCTAAAGATATCTTCAAATAGCAAGATAAACCAATGTTTTTGGCTTTTTTTTTTTTTTTTTTTTTTGAGAGGTTTTTGCTGTAGGGCACATGTGCTCGCCAGAGAGAGATAGAAAGAAATAAATCACCCTCCATGGGGTTGGCCACGCCACAATCCCTTCTCCTCTCAGGAGCTTGGGCATGCACGCACATGGACCTGGTGTGAGTTTAAGCCACCGGGTCCGGGACTCGAACCACAGTCGACTACATGGGAGTCCAGTGACATAGCCATTATGCCAACTGCTGGTCCCAAATCAATGGATTTTAACTTAGCAACGCAAAAAGTTTATTGGAGTTTCAAACTCCATATTGTGATTCATCTTCAAGAAATTATGTTGAGTTTGGCTGTAGTATCGATATCCACAATTATCTGAAATGGCTGCTCATTTTTTTTCAAGAACGTATCTTTGAGACCAGATTTCCTTCACGTGCTTCAGCCAAGACAGCATACGATTATAGAGCAGGTGCAGAAGCAGTTGTCTTCTACTAAGCCAGTTATTAAAGAGATCTGCAGTATGTAAAGCAGTGGCACTCCTCCCACCCGATCTTTTTGGTTGTTTCGGTAAATGAAGTTACAGTTCAGAAAAACATATTCATTATCTTATTACTTTAGTTAGTGAACATTTAAAATAGTCTTGGTTTTAATTCCTAGTACAGTGAATACTGACACATATAACAAAACCAGGAGCTTTTAGAGCTCTAAAGGAGTTCTGAGAACCGCTACTCTGGCCTGGTAATTCTTCCCACGGTTTCGGATAACGTTGCAAACATGGTGGGCTGTCAGACAAGTCATGATGCATTTCACATAGAAAAACAGGAAAAAATATGCCACTATTTTGCTTTATATTCAGTTGATTTGCTTTTATACTTTTCATTCTTTTTACTTTGAGTTTATTTTGCTATTTGTCAATTTGTACAGCATAATTAATTGGTTTTCAATTTTTGTTTTCTAATAAATCCACTTTAGTTATAAATTTTCCTCTAGGACTTCTTTGTATCTTTGACATATAGGGATTTGTTGTCTTTAAATTCTCAGCTAAAAAAAAAGTCATGAATATTTTTTTTTCTTCAGGATTTTGCCATAGGGTGTGTGTGCTTGCTAGAGAGAGAGACAGACAGATACGGAGAAGGGAAAGTGAGAAATCACCCCCCAGGTGATTGCGGCCATACCACGTCCCTTCTACGTTCTCAGGATTTTGGACACTCACATACCATGTTCCCGGTGTGAGTCTCAAGCCCCACCAGTTCAGAGACTCGAACCACAGTCGGCCGTGTGGGAGTCCAGTACCTTAACCATGTACCACCTGCTGGTCCCAAAGTCATGATTATTTCAAATACGTAAAGTACAGAATATAAAAGACAAAAATTATCCCCCTCTATCAAGTCATAACATTTTTTTCATGTTCGCTTGAGATTTTAAAATTTTGCCAGAAGGACCTGTATGTGCACCAGAGGGAGAGGGGGAGAGAGAAAGCACGCTCGTGGGTGTGCTTCTGCCACAGTCCCTTCTCCATTTCTCTGGGGATTTGGGGCATGTACACACAGGCCTACCGTGTTTCTCAAGTCTCGGGTCTGGGTTCAAACTATGGGATCCAGCCACCCTAAATCACAGACGAAAGGCTGGCTCTAGACTTTTTATAAAAGAAAGAAAACAGGTGCCATTGCATCTTGTAGGATGGGTTTTCAGAAAGTTAATAGAAAATGTGTATTATGAAAAAAAATGATACAGGTCTCAGTTTTTTTTTTGTCAGAATAAATTCATGCTTTAATTTCATTTTTTCCATCAACATTTTGTAGTCTCGTTCTATATCTCTCCCTGATCCTATTTCCTTTCCTCTCCACAGGTAGCCACTGCACTGAAGTTGAAGTTTTTCATTTAATTTCATATTAAATAAAACCTATGTGTGTTTCTGTAGACAACATAATACTGTTTTGTGTGTTTTCAAAATTCATATAAATCATTTTCCCATATTTGCTTGATACTAGCTTGACATCTATCCATGTAACTTTTATTCATTTTAAGCTATAAATATGCCAGTTTATTTGTATATTCTTCTGCTAAGTTTCATTTGTCACCAGTCTACAAAGTTTTTATTTATTTTTTAGAGTGTGTGTTTCATATTTTTCACATATGTGGATTTTTTTTTTCTTTCTCTCTTTCTTTTTTTTGGGAGAGGTTTTTACTGTAGGGTGCATGCACTCGCTAGAAAGACAGAGACAGAGACAGACAGAAAGTGAGAAAGCACCCCATAGGGGGGATGGCCATGCTGCAATCCCCTCTCCTTCATTCTCCTCTTGGGATCTTGGGCACGCACGCACACGTGCCCAACATGAGTTTAAGCCACCAAGTCTGGGACTCACAGCGTGGTCGACTACATGGGAGTCCAGCAACATAGCCATTATGCTAACTGCTGGTCCCCACGTGTGGATTTTTAAAGGATTGTTTGCTAAGCATTTGAGTCAGTGAACATAACCTATGTGACATTAGTTTCCTCAATTTGTGGACACTTCAGCAGAAAGATAAAAATAAAAAATTACTTAGTTTAGAATAAAGTATCAGCGAAATGTGAAGCAGGAAATAATTTATTTTCTGAAATAGTTTTGAGTTTTCAAATTACTCTTCCAGGCTGATTAATACTCTCTTTAGTTAGAAAACAAGGAGTTGGGGAATCTATTAAATCAGGCTGGAAAGACATGTACTTTTCTATGCAAAAATGCATCATGACTTTTCAATGCCCAATATATTTCCCGGTGATCTCAGTAACACAGGAAACAAACAGGCGATCTCTTTTTATATTTCTGCATCTCTTTTGCTATGAAGAGTCTTATCAGTTAGGAATTTCTGAGTTAAGAGCAGGTTCTTCCTGATCTATTCCATCTGAAGTTCTTGGGATTTCATTCAGTGCCAAGTACAAAGTTCCTGTTCATCTGTGGAATACAGTATTCGTTTCAAACTATCTAAACTAAGGTACCTTTGATTTAATCCATAGATTAGGAGTTGTAGGAGATGGAAACTTGCTTCTTAATGATGAAGAGGTGGGTTGATAAGATTCACCATAAGCCAGCTCTTCAGACACGTTCCTCCAGGTTTTCTCCATGTTAACCATGCCGGTAAAATTAAAATGTGGCACCAGCAAGTCCTAGCCCAATGTAATAAAGAATTTGCTTCAGTTCCTTTGTTGTCAGGTATATGGTCAATATCTGTAAATGTGTCAAGCGGCTGAAAGTATATTTCCTACATGTTAAATTCAGATTTGTTAATGGGTACATTGCCAGTTCCCCACTGTGTTTGCTGGTGCAGTTAGGTGTGGAGCGTGGCTCAAGAATTTGCATCTGGAACAAATTCCCAGGTGACGCTGATGCCCCTGGTCTGGGGACCACACTTGGAAAGTCATGCGTTATAGTGGGTCGTCAGGAAAGTCATGACACATTTTTGCATAGAAAAACACGTCACGACTTTTCCGACAACCCAATAGCTTTTCAACTTATTACTTTTGTGATTTTGTCAGTGTCTTATCGAAGGAAAGTTCTTGTTTCCAAATATTGATACATATTTACTAATTATTTTTATGTCATTTCAATAATTCTGCAAATTGGGGGAGGAAGGGAGATTGTAGCGTATGTTCAGCCTACCCTTTGAAAACTCACAAAATAAGCTAAAAAAGGCTGTCAATTGGTAGTTTTCTTGGTATTCTTTGTTATGCCACACGAAGACTTCTTTCTTTTTAAATTCATGATGGAGCATACATGCACATGCGCATGCACGTGAAAGAGGAGGGAGGAAGGAGAGAAGAAAGCACCGCCACAGGGTCCCATCAGGCCGCCATCTCCTTCCTCCTGTTGTGCGGCCTGCCAGGGTTCTGGGCACGTACACTTTTGCCTGCTGTGCTTTCAGGCTGACCAGGGCCAGGGCCTGGAAACGAGGTCTGGAACCAAGTTTGGTATGTGGCTTCCAGCTCTGAAGTCTGGAATGCTACTAGCTGTGCCACAGAGCCTGGGCCAGGAATTTTTAATTTTTAATAAAAGTTTTTTTTTTTTTAAAGAGAGATTTTTGCTATAGGGCATATGTGCTTGCCAGACAGAAAGTGAAAAATCATCCCCCCCCTCCACCCGCAAGGGGAATGGCCATACCTCAGTCCCTTCTCCATTCTCCTCTTGGGATTTTGGGCATGTGTGCACATGCACCCAGTGTGAGTTTTAAGCTGCTGGGTCCAGGACTTGAACTACAATTGGCTGTGTAGGAGTCCAGTAACTTAACCTTTATGCCACCTGCTGGTCCCTTAATAAGTTAGTCATAAGCTTTTTCTTTGGTAAATTTCTTTATTGGCTCCTCCATTCCACATCTGAATATGCATAAATGCTATTCTCTAATTGACCATTGTTAAAATTTTTATCCCCTTGGAGGAAGAGTTTGTTAGACTAACATGAGAGAGAAGGTTTTTTTTTTTCTTTTTTCTTTTTTCAAGAATTATTTTGTTTAATTTTCTTTATTTTGATTTGACCAGAAAGGGACAGAGAGAGAGAGAGAGAGAAAGGGAAAGTGAGAAAGCAAGCCACCAGGTCCAGGACTTGAACCGGGGTTGGTAATGTAGGAGTCCAGCACCCTTAGTCCACCATGCCACCTGGCAGCCCCAAGACAAGTTTTTCTCATGGGTGATTTATGCACCCAGTAGTGTGAGGACAAGTAGAAACCCAGGTATAATAGTTTTTATGAAATCTCAAGTTTTACAGTTCTGTTAGTAAAAAAAAAATTGCTCTCTAGAGACTTAATCTTCTGTTAGGACAGAGAAACATGCCCAGTTCCATGAAACAAGATTTTTTTTTCTGACAACTAATCTTGGTAACTTTTTGTCTTTAACTTGTATAAACTAAGTGCATTTCCTACCCACTTGCCTAGGGCATACTAAACTTCCTTCCACGTGCTGCGCACCTGCTTTTAATATGAGTGTCCCTCACAGATAACTGGCCCTGCCCTCTGATCACTCTCAGAGTGGCTTAGGAGGTAGGCAGGGACTATTTCTGCACTTTGGATTGCACGTTTAGAATTTAGCTCCCAAGTCTCAACTGGATTGTAGCCAATGTGCCTAAAAAGTGGTCAAGTAGCTATTTGCTTAGTATTTTTTATTGATAATTATAGCAAGAGTAATGATCATTGCAAACATTTATTGAGTGCTATTTTCCAAGTATTATGTGAAGTGCTTTAAATACTATTTTATTTTGCCATTGGTTTACTTTTGAAGGTTACTTAGAAAGTTGTATTATGTAGAAATCCATTCTTTGGAGTCTTTATGGAGTTTTCCAGTGCATAAGTTGAATATTTGGTAATAACATTTTAAATTTATTTTTATTAAATAATTGATTGAGAATAATATCCGTACATGAGATATTTATAGAATGACAAAAATGCATGTGCACTTGGGTACTCACTAACCTATTTAAGAGAAAGAATGTTAGGGCCAGCAGATGCATACATTGCTGGACTCCCCCATGGTCAAATGTGGTTTGAGTCCCAGACCTGGTGGCAGGCTGGACGCATGTGTGTGCATGCCCAAAATTCCAAGAGGAGAATGGAGGAGAGGGGATTTCAGAGTGGCCATTCCCCCTGGGGATGATTTCTCACTTTCCCTCTCACAATCTGTCTCTCTGAGCACAGGTGCCCTAAGGCAAGAACCTCTTTAAAAAATGTTGCCATTATTTCCAGTTTCCCTGAGTATCCTTCCCCAATCCCATTCATTTGAAGCCACCCACAGACATACCACTGACTTTTGTATCATTCCGTGCTTTCTTTTGTGGTTTTACTGCATAGGTTTATGGGCCCTTGATCTTAAAAAAAAAAAAAAAAAGAACTCAGGAATGTATGCTTTCGCGATGTGCCGTTTTTGCTCAGCGTTATTTTGTGAGAGTCACAAATACGGTTGTGCATAGCTTTAATTTCTCCTTCCCACTTTACTCTCTCCATCTCTTTCACTCTTTTCCTCCTCCCCCTTCATCCTCCTAGATAATGTTTTATTGAGTAAATGCACATTTTCCTTATCTATCCTATTCTAAGTGGACAGTAACAAGGTCTTCTGGTTTTGACCTATTCATTAGGAGATCTCCAACAGGATCCTCCTTTCCCAGAGATTGTCCTTCAAGTGAGCAGGGCTACTCCAGCAGTTACATCAGATCAGGATCAGGAAGGATAATTTGGGATGTGTTGGTCAGGAGGGAGGTAAGAGACACCAGCATCTCCCTCCATCCTATGCATCTCTGCTCTTCAGAAGCTATGCTTGCTTCCACTTCTAGCTCCCTCCTGACAATCTGGGCACCATCACAATGGCTGGGGCTGGTCCACCTTCCCACTGATGATCTTTGTTTGTCACAATAATCTGTTAGCATGTGCTGAGCTAACTATTGCTAGCACTCTTCTCCCTAATGGTTCACTCACCCCATATCATCCTCACAACAGCCCCATGAAATCCATAGTGCTCTTGGGCTCCTGCCTCAAGGGGCTGCTGTAGGCTGGAGTGTGAGAATGCACAAAAGTAATGCAAACTAGTGCCTGGAGTTAGCTGTTGTTATCATTGTTTAAACATAGCCTGCCTGGCCCCTGCCACAGTGGCACATATGGAGTGTCACTGCTCAGGAAGCTGGAAGTCACGTGGCCGGCCCAGGTTGGTCCCCAAGTCAATTTGGACACCACTGGTGTGGTTGCGTGCACCTGAAATCCCAGCTAATTGTGAGGCTGGGGCAGGAGGGTTGTGACAGCGAGACTCTATCCAAAGTACCCATCTCTGTTTCTCTCCTGTACTCCTTTTCTTTTGGAAAGGTGAAGAAGGAAAAGAGTTTCCCTAACTGGATACAAACTCTCTGAAATCAGAGACCTTGGCCTCTGATGGCTTTGAGCACCAGCTCATATTTTCTAAAAAAGTCTTTCCCAGGATAAGGATGTCTGGAAAGAAGTCAGGAGTAAAAATCGAGATCTCTTTTTTTTGAGAGAGATTTTTTTCTATAGGGTTGTGCGTGCTCACCAGAGAGAGGGCAAGAATTAGCCCCCAGGGGGATGGCCACACTGCACTTCCTTCTCTTCCATTCTCCTCTTGGGATTTTGGGGATGCACGCACACACATCTGGCTTGAGTTTCAAGCTGCCAGATCTGGGACTCCAACCATGGTCTTCCACATGGGAGTCGAGTCCAGAGACTTAACCACTACACCACCCACCAATTCAAAAACTGAGCTCTCTCTCTCTTTTTTTTTTTTTTTTGGAGAGGTTTTTGCTATAGGGCGTGTGTGCTCACCAGACAGACAGAGAGAGACAGAGAGACAGAAAGCGAGAAATCACCCCCCAGGGGGGATGGTCATGCCGCAATCCCTTCTCCTCCATTCTCCTCTTGGGATCTTGGGCACGCACGCACATGCGCCCGGCGTGAGTTTTAAGTCACCGGGTCCAGGACGCAGTCGATTACGTGGGAGTCCAATGACAGAACCATTACGCTATCTGCTGGTTCCCAAAAAACTGAGCTCTCTTAAAGTTAAGCTTCCAACTTTAAGTTTAAAAAGGCATATTGAACCTTTTTTCCTTCTGCTTCATCGTAGTAGACTGTGATGCCACTAACATGATGATAAAGGAATTATGAAAGGTATAAACTTTACGACATTTTCAGAAACATGGAAACCGAGGAAATGTATCACCCACACACCTGCACTACGAGAATTACTAAAGGTAGTTCCTTCTGCCCGGAGGTAAAAGACACCAGATGAAGGCTTGAATGAACAATAAGAAATGAAGAGTTCTGAAAAAAAAGTAAATATTGGGTCATTGGAAAAGTCATGACATAGTTTTCCATGCAAAAATGTGTCACAACTTTTCCAACAACCCAATATATGGGTAGGTATAAAAAAGACTCCTGTTAAAAATTATTTAAAAGGTAACTAAATATTCAGGTGAAACTGTTAATATCAGTAGATGTAAAGTGTATGGCAAAAAAGAGCACAAAAGACGTGAGGTAAGTGAGATTGTATTAATGTAATGCTCTCGTGTGTGACATGGAGTAGGACCATGTTAATTTCAAGTGGACTGTGGTCGATTGTGATCATTTAAGGAGGCACATTGTTATCTCTAGAGCGACAACTAAAGAGAGCTTTACAGAAGGGCATAGCCAAAAAGACAAAAGGGAATAAAATGTGTTACTAAAGAGAATTAAGTAAAAGAAACAGGAAAAAAGTAAAAAAAAAAATTTCCAAAAACAGCCAACCAACAGGCAATGAAGGAGTAACCCTGCATTGTAGAATTACCCTCCCACTGTAAGTAACTGAAAACCTGAGAAAACGTAGAAACCATTTTCAGACATTGGCAACGGTCAACATGACCATGGTGAGTGAGAAAGAGACGAGATGAGCTTTCCCACTGCCCAGACTTTCTGCCTGGACGTGATTCCAGAATAAGGAGTAGGGAAGAGGAAATTAGACACAATCTCACCAAGTGAAGAGGTGGAAGTCAGACTTTAGGGTACCCAGGCTGCTACAATTTGTTGGGCAGAATCCTAAGAGGGAGCTGTAGGGAGAATTCAGAAATCAGAACCAAGGGGTCTTCTTGAGACCGAATACAAATCTACTTGTGTTTAAGGTGAAACCCTGCAAAGCAAAACTGGCAGTTCAGGGAAAGAATAAGTACTGCTCATAAACTAACTAACTTACTTACTTATTTATTTTAGATTTTTGTTATAGGGTGTGTGCACTCACCAAGACAGAGACAATGAAAGAAAAAGTGAGAAAGCTACCGCCAGATGGGATGGCCATGCTGCAGTCCATTCTCCTCCACTCTTTTCCTGAGATTTTGGGCACGCACACACACGTACCCAACATGATTTTCTACTACCAGGTCCAGGAGTCAAACTTCCGTCAGCCAATACCATAACCACCATACCACCTGGCCACTTGCATGGTTCAAGTCCTGTACCTGATGGCTTGGAAAACATGGTGAGGGGACCAGCAGATGGTGTAGTGGTTACATTGCTGGACTCCCACGTGACTGACTATGGATCAAGTCCTGGGCCTGGCATCCTGAAACTCAAGCCAGGTGTGTGTGCATGTGTACCCAAAATCCTAAGAGGAGAATGGAGGAGAAGGGATTACAGCATGACCGTCTCCCGCCTTAGGGGGGTGATTTCTTGCTTTCTGTATCTCTGGTGAATTCATGCATCCTATAGCAAAAATCTCTCTTAAAAGAAAAAAAAAAAGAAACATGCTGAACATGTGTGTACAAGTGCCCAAAATCCCAAAAGGAGAGTGTAGGAGAAGGGATCAGTGTATGGCCATCCTCCCTGGGGGTGGTTTCTCACTTTCCCTCTCTCTGGAGAACACAGGCACCCTATGGCCAAACAAACAAAAATCCTTATTCTTTTATGGTATAAACTGTGATCTAAGTCTGAGTATGAAGGCGGGTAAAGATTAATGTTCCATCCTGGTGGCAATCAGAGAGTGAATTCTTCCTTACTGAGCCTTCTGTTCTATTCAAGTCTTCAGCTAATTAGATGAGACCACTCAGACTGGGGAGGGTGGCCTGCTTCACTTGGCCTACAGATCATGTGTTAATCTCAACAGAAACACCCTCACAGACACACCCAGAGTACTCGGCTAACCAAATATCTGGGCACTCTGTGGCCCAGTTAAGTTGACACCTAAAATGACCATCACAGCCTTCTTGCTTCCCTCTTACAGGGACACTTACTATACTTAGGGCTCACCTGGGTAATCCAGGATAATCTTCCCATCTCGAGGTCCTTAATTTAATCCCATGTCCGAGTTTCCCTTGCCACGCAGCAGAACATATTCCCCGGGGGCTGAGAATTAGGATGTAGTGATCACTTGGCGGGGGGGGGGGGGGTTGCGTTTAGAAAACAGTGCTCCAAACGGTCTTATT
>NW_006159602.1:5012370-5024169 GCF_000334495.1 Tupaia belangeri chinensis | reverse complement strand
TGGGGGGGGGGTGCTTGCTTTTGAAAAACTGCGACTCCAAAGGTCTTCATCTCCTTCACACCTCTCACCACACTTTGAACCGCCTCAGTGTTCTCTAGTATCCTGTCATTTGATACCACCTCCCCGTCATTCCAGATCTCTTGGCCTCTGCATCCCAGTGTGCCTGCATTTTCCCTCATAGAGGTGTTAGCCCCTGGACAGCCTTGTAGAAAAGCAATTCTAAGTAATGTCTGTTAGCTTTCTCTCTTTCTTCATGGCTCATCATAACTACATGTCTTTGTCAATAAATTAAATTCTGTTACTGTCATCTTTCATGTGTACTTGTTAAAGGGCACCAAATCGATAAGATAGTCAAGTGAAGCTCATGTGTATAGAGGCCAAAGTGCAAAGCAAAGTGGGATTCTGAAATATGCAGGAATCTGGAGATAGAAGCTGGGGAAAATCGAGCTGCTGCTCTTTATTCCCATATCCACGCTGATGATACAAAAGAACAGGGAGTTAGGAGAAGAGAAGGGAATTCTTCGGCAATTGCTGTCACTGTGATGTGAGTCCGCCCCCACCCAGAGGAGGAGGAATGAAGAAATCTTCCATCTCAGGAGAGCCTTCAATGGGACCATTGTGAGAGCCCGTTATGACTGAGAAAAAGTAGATTGGTGACCGACTCGCCTTGGGCACTCAAAGGCTGAAAGGTGGCAGCTTTGAGGGCAAAGGCAGAGAAGTGGCTGTTCTGGACGGCCTGCATTTCCCCAGTTTTCCGGAACGATGGATGTGTGGACGCCTGCCACAGACCAGACACAAACTTACAGGGGACAAAGCCAGTGGTGGTGTCTTGGTTTCTATCCAGTAGAGTCATTTGGAGGGGCAGACGCCCTCTAAGCACAAAAGCTGAAGATACCACTAAGGTCTGCAAGTTGAGGACAAAGTAAGTAACGAGTTGGAATAGAATGTTCTTGCCCTCGAGATAGTTGCAGGTCACGATTTCCACGGCTAGAAATCAGAAAGGACTGAGATGGTGGAGCCATGCCGGAGTACAGAGCCCGGAGTCACTGTGTGGAGAACTGTGTAGGAGGGCGCCTAGCCCACAGCACACGATGGAGAAGAGAATAATCCTTATCGTGTCTAGCCATGAGAGTTTATTCATTACCACTGCACATTCTGGCCTTTCTCAGGTCCTCGCACACCGCATGACCATTTTATGAGAAGAACGAGGGGACATATGTGAAGTGCCTGGCACATACTGGGTCCTCCGTGTTAGTCTCTTCCTTTGCTAATGAACGCTCAGCAAGGACCAGCGTGTGTGTGAAAGCCTGCGTGTGGGAGACAGCTCGCCTTTGGAGCCAGGAAGGCATTTCAGGTTCTCCATGTCAGCTCCTGAGTTCTTGGTTTGTCTTTCTCATTTGGGTTCTGATTTTAGAATTATGTATAGATCTCAACACAAAGTAGCATCTTGATGTTGCATCATGACCCAGGTCAAGTCAGTGGCTTCTTGGGTTCTAGAGTGGTTTTGTTGTTTCCTGACTTCCTTGTATTTTGGCTAAGAAGAAAGGCACTTTCCTGAAAATATGGGATGCTTCAATATGTTTATGAAGGATTTGTAATTTTTGATCACTTAACAGGTTTGGGCTGTATGTGTTTTAGGAAGCAGACAGAAGATCTGGGGCTGGGGCTGCAGCAAAGAACACCCAAGATGTGATGGTGCTTCTCCAGAGCCCGGGGGGACTCCCAAGGATGACAGAATAGAATATAAAGTGGGAGGAGCATTGAGCCCAGGTCAGGGACAGCTCCCAGGAGGACAGGATGTCTAAGCAAAGGCCTGAAGCTGGAGGAACTGGCAAAGAAAAGAAGGAACGGGGATGGGAGCCGAGTGGAGCAGGGGGAGGGCAGGAGGTGCAGGAGAGGGTAACGGCATAATGTCAGGTGTGCCTGCTGTGTTTCCACTTTTGTTGGAATGGCTCTCCCTTCCTGATGTCAAGCAGGTTCATGGTCAGGGTAAAATTCTGTGCATGAAAGCACTTTTAATAAGAACCACTGTACAGGTACAGCACTCATTTATGTACTGGGGATTAGACGGCAAGATTTGGCTTAAGCATCACATCAGCGTTGCTACTTTCCTGACGTGTGTGGTCCGGCTACCAAATGCCACATCCAACCTTCTTTTCCCTTACAGTTTCCTGCTAGAGCAGCTGATAAGCCAAATACTTGCCAGCTTCCTTTGCAGTGAAGGTTGGCCATATAACATAGATGTGGGCCATGAACCCCAATTGAAGTCTGCAGGACAGCCTTCTAACAAAGTGAGAGTTTTTTTTTTTTTTTTTTTTTTGATTAAAAACAAACAAAAACAAAACACAAGAGCTGGTCCAGCTCTTTTATCCTTTTCTTCCTTTTTTTTTGTCTTCCCCTGCCTTGAACTTGAACATGATAGCTGGAGATGCAGCAGCCGTACTGTGACCAGGAAGGAAGGGCCAAAAAAAAAAAAAAACCAATAAAAAATTGCAGAATAGGTCCCCAAATCATTGACCCACTGACCCACCTCTGAAACCTCTCATCTCTAGACTTCTGGATATGTAAAAACAAAAACCAGAAAACAATTATCCTTCCTCCAAAAACCAATCAGTTTTGCTTAAACTAATATAGTGATTTGCAACCAAGTCAGTCTTACCTGACATGCCACTCTAGGCAGAATCTAGTAGCCCGTCCTCTGAGTTCCCATCTCACATGGTGCATTTTCCATTCCGTCGTCACTGAGTATTTGTTGGTTTTTGGTTTGCCTCTCTGACTTTCCCAAAGCTGTGAGCTCCTTGTGGTTAGGGACTACCTTACCCCTTCTCCGACCTTGCCTGGCACATTCTAACTGCTCAGTCATACGTCGTCAAAGGTGTGAGTGACTGACCGCACGTGGGCATGTGGAGGATGAGGCCGGGGAGGAGACCAGCGACATGGTTGTGGCAGAGAGAATCTCAGCTGAGAGAAACGACTGAATGCAGGGGTTGTTAGGAGGAGAGGGACAGGTTCTGGGAAGTGGTAGAGGAAGAGGGCAGGAGAGCAGGGCTTAAAGATGACTTGAGGATGAGAAATCTTGATGTGGGGTGGGTGTGGGCATCCATTGGTTCTGTGGTTTTGGGCAAGCTCTTCAGACATGTCAGTACCTTGGTCACCTCCACTGAGAAAGAGGAGTGACATTAATACACGTCAGAGGTTTGCTGTGGGAAGTCCGTGACTTAGTCTGTGTTGCTCAAAGCAATGCCTCGCGCAGTCAGTGGGCTCCATCATCGGTAAGTGGGGAGGCTGTGGAAAGAGGTGGGTGAGGATGAGAGGGAAAGACGCAGAGGGGGAAGAGTCAGATTGTAGCTGAATGACTTTAGGATGCTAAGCACCTTCTCTTGCTATCCCCTAGAAACAAAGATTTCATTTAAAGTGAGAGTGAAAGTCGTTTAATGAGCTCAAGAGGAATGGGATTAGGGACAGCCTGCTTTGATTCAAGACTTGTGTCAACTGGTTATGCTGCTTTGATTATTGTTTTAAACATGTCCCTGGAGGCTCCGGGTAAGAAAAAACAATAAAGAATTGAGGATGTTTGTTTTTAATGTGAAGAATCGTAAGCTATTCTGGGGCATAGTAGGAGTCTCGGGAGGGTTGTACCTAACAGATTTCTGCAACAATTAATGAAGCCCAACAGCAAGAATAACATAAGAGGCACAAGATGAGGGCCATTAGCCTCAAGGCACTGGAGGAGCCTGCACGATTAGGCAAAGGGAAAAGGCTGGGCAGAAATACATGCAAGCTACTGGGGCCTTCTCTAGGGTTACTTGGGAACCATGGCGAAAGCGCCCAGTTACTGCATGCTTAAGCTAGTCAAGTAATTTGCACATGCTACATTCATCCTCTTGATTTCCCTGCAAAAGTGAGATATTATTATGCCCATTTTAAGAATGAGAAAACAGAGGATTGAATAGATTAAGCTGTATGTCAAAGATCCACCAACCAGGAACAGGAAGAGCCGGGATTCAAACCAAGATCTGGCTATTTCCTTTTCCCTGGGTTGCAGCTCATAAGATGGCTGCTCAGGAAGTTTCGTTTGGAGAGTTTTGCCTCTGTATTCTAGGGGTGGGGTTTAATTCGTGCTCAATGTGGGAGTGTGCTTGCCACTAGAAGGAGCCCAGGATGCACCCTTTATCACAGCTACATCATGGGCTGAAGGCGGAGGATCCAGGAAGAGATGTAGCTGGGAGAAGAAGAGCCTCACATTGCATGAGATGGTCAATTTTTTTTTTTAAGAGAGATTTTTGCTGTAGGGCATGTGTGCTTGCTGGAGAGACAGGAACAGAGAGACAGAAAGCATGAAATCACCCCCCACCCCACCGCCATGGGGATGTCCACACCACGGTCCCTTCTCCTCCATTCTCATCTCAGAATTTTGGGCATGCACAAACACGTGCCTGGCATGAATTTTAAGTTGCCGGGTCCGGGACTCAAACTACGGTTGACCACGTGGGAGTCCAGCAACATAACCAAACTGCCATCTGCTGGTCCCTAATTTTTTTTATGTTTATTTGTTCATTCTATGAGCAAGAGAGAAAGAAAGCGCACAACAGGGACTCGATGTCATGATCCGCCCCCAGCTCCAGCCAGCTCCAGATTACGAGCATGCGTACACCCGTGCACTCAGGAAAGTCTCTGCACACAAACCTGGGATCTTCCCACATGGATCAGCCTTGAACAGTGTCACGTTTTACTGCTGCACCACCCTCCGGCCCCTGTGGGGATCATTTTATGTCAACCTGACCGGGTCACAGAGTGTCCAGATATTTGGTCAAACATTCTTAGAAGAGATTAACATTAATTGATTGATTGATTGCCAGAGGGCACATATGCTTGTCAGAGAGAGAGAAAGCACCCCTCCTGCCCCCCCGTGAGGTGTAGTCACACTGCAATCCTTTCTTCTTCATTTCTCCGTCCTGTTGAGATTTTGGGCATACACACACATGGACCCTGTGTGCCATAGCTGTCAGGACCAAATTCAAACCATGTCTGGCCATGTGGGATCTGGCTCCCTTAACGGACTAGGCTATGTGGCTGGCCCGTCTATCATCTATCTATCTATCATCATCTATCTGTGTATCAGTGTCTCTGTACATCTATGTATCTATCACCTATTCATTTATTTGAAGGTTACTTATTTCTTCTGAGAGAGAGAGGGATGGAGGTACAGGGTCTTGATGCTGTGATCTACCACCAGCCTTCTGCCCAAAACTTGGGCCTGTGTGTGCCCAGCATGCTCAGGGAGATCTCTGGACTCAAACAGGACCCTTCCCAGGTAGGACTGCTTGGCAGAGTATGGCATTTTACAGCTGTACCAGTCTGGCCCCGAGACTAACATTTAACTTGGTAGACCGGGTAAAGTAGATTTCCCTCCCAAATGTGGGTGGGTTTTATCCAATAACTGATGCCCTAAAATAAGGCTCTTTCCTGAGTCAGAAGGACTTCCTCCTTCAAACTGGAACATTGGACTTTCCTGTCTTTAAAATCTGAGCTGAAATAGTGGCTTTTCCTGGGTCCCCAGCTTGCCAGCTCACCTTGCACATCGTGGGGCTCGCCAACTCCACAAGCACCTAAGCCAATTCCTTATAATAAGCCTCTCTCTCTCTCTCTCTTTCTCTCCCCCCCCCACTCACACACACCCCTCCTACTGGTTCTATTTTTCTACAGAACCCTGACAAACACACTGCAGTCCCCTGCATGTACATACCATCATTGATGGTATAGCAAGAAAGCACCTTTCCTTGCAAAATGCAATAGATGAAGACTTCTTGATAGCAGTATGTGGACTTGGGGAAATATTGTTATTCCTCAGATTTAGTATTATGGACCTGACTCAAGAAAAGGGACAAATTGAGGACAAAGTGCCACGGCGTGGATGAGCAGGCAGTTGGTAGTACCTCTTGCATCCCCGGGGTACAACTATTGCCCCTACTTTCATCACCACCTCTGTGAATGCTCTCATGATCACAATGGTGCCTGCTGCCCAGTGTGGGAGATCTGCCTCCCCCCCGGTGCAAGGGAAATGAGGGAAATGAGGGGGCAGGTGTCACGCAGCGCAGAATCTGCATGACATATAAAACAAAAGAGAAGAAAGACATTTCCTTTGGCCATACCTGGTACAAGGTGTTATCAATTCCTGGCAAGGAGAGTTTGGAAATTAACGGAGTGGAGTCCACCTCATTACAGGTTACTCATTTTTTGTTGCATATAACCAGGATTGATAAATCTAATGATAATAATACAGTGGCGAGCATTAATGAGATGATTGTCATATTCTAGCTGTGCTAAGCACTTTAAACGTATCATCTAATTTAACCTTCACTAAATGAAGTAGATTCTACTATTATCCCACTGTATAGATGTGAAAACTGAGACTCGGAGGTATTTATTGACTTGCCTAAGAAGCACATAGCTACTAAATGGTCTAATGTCACCCAAGCAGCAGGACATTTGAGCCTATGCTACTGGGTCATGCGGAAAGTCGTATGCATTTTTGCATAGAAAAACATAGAAAAACACATCATGACTTTCCCAATGACCCAATATGAGCCCCATTTCCTAGGGTGAAAATGGTCATTCTCATCTGGTGCTTTCAGCTACTTCTGTAATGTTAAGCCTTCAGGTTCCTGAACAGGGCAGCCCCTAACTAAAAACTACAGTCAAGATCTGGATGTCCAGACTGGACTGGCCAGGTGCACAGTTTGCCTATTAAATGCTGCCTTAGCCAAGCTGGTCCCTACCCTGGTGTGCCAGCCTTGTAGGCGACAGTTCCCACTAACGGTAATGTGGGCTGCCCGTTAGGTTATCGGCACTAATCAGGCCACGTCTAAGTAACCAGGCTTTGTTCCAGCTCCTCTAGCTCTTTCAGCTGTGCAGCCGTGCACATAAAGTGACTTCAACATTTAGAGCTCCAGTCTCTGCATCCACCCAGCAGGATTCTAGCATCTCCCTCACGGGATCTTTGTGAGGACTAGAGGACGACATGGGGGCAGCATCTAACATGTGCCCAGCACTTAGAAGGTGCTCAGTGCACGTTCATCTCCCAGAGCAAGAGTTGATGTTCTCTGGCCCCACTGCAGAGATGCATGCATAGGCTTGGTTATGTGGCCAACCTCCCAGAGCAAGTTTTGGAAGGACCATCCTAGTGCTCGGCAAAAAAAAATTCCTAGTTTTCTGCAACTTAAAGGTGGCCAGGGTGGTGTGTTTTTCAGCAGTAGGAAGGAGGTATTGGGGTAAAGACGTTTCTGATGGTCTTTTTACTTTCTGAGCTCATAAGAGCCCAAGGGGATCTTGATCGATCCCTCCCTGAAGTGGGGGCTCCTCATCGATCCCTCCCTGAAGTGGAGACAAGCCACACCTGTGCTGAGGGCTGCCTAGGTGACTGTTGGTTGTGTCAAAGGTGTCTGCTCAAGAACAAGCTGTTCGCTCTTCATCCTGACATCTGCTAAGTCCAGGTGCTGGCGCTATTTTTGGTAGCTGACTTCTGGAATTACTCCTCACCATCCCCAAGCAGATCTCATAAGCCTATAATTGCTCTGAGCCTGTGAGCTGGAGTGTGTGTGTACGTGTGCGTGCTTTATAAGGCATGTGCTTCATAAGCTTGCCTGATTTCATCTTAAAGAGTTCCCTATCTGCTTTTCTGCCCTGTCTTGTGACCGCTAGTTCCCTCTCACCACCAGGGGATAACATGTGCACCAAGTCTGGGGAACGTGTTCTCTGGCTGCACTCAGTTCTCGGGTGCGGGGAAGCCGCTATAGCACCCCAGCAGCATCAGGAGGGGCATGCTGGGTCTTGTATTTTCTTGTGCTGGCAAGGTTCTTCTCCTCCTTTAGAAATGAACTGTAAGGTCAAAAGCCAGCCAGAGACAAACATGGGAAAGTAAGGAAAACTGATAGAGCGAAAGTAGTTGTGAGTAGTTACAGCGGTATGTTCTCCAGGTAGCTACAAGCGAGAATTGTCTCCCAGCGGGTTCAGAAACCGTATGTGAGATTCCAGGGAAGTGGAAGGGGCTTTCAGGCCCCTCCTGAAAGATGCCATGAATAGCAGCAGCAGCAGCAAGAACAGCTATGGTGTTGGCGAGGTCTCAGCTCACACCAGGCGCAATGCTCAGGCCAGTGCTAAATGCTTCATTTTGTTATGATTGTATCGAGGCATAGAGGCTCAACGGCTCAGAGCTCAAGACACTGGCTCAAAATCACAAAGAGTTGCTTGGTGGCACCTGGCTTCAAACGCAGGCCCGACTCCAAAGCCGCAGGTGGTTTCTTTCACCAGTTTTGATTCACAGGCTCTAGAGCAGGTCAGAGCGAGGTGCTTTGGTGGTAGGACGCAGCCCGCCTGTCGTTCACAGCCATTGTCTGGATGCATGAGGTTAGCGGTGTGAAAGCACTTTCAGGACTGTGCAATGCTGCGTAACGTAAGTGCAAAGAGGCTTTTACTCTTAGCTTCATCAGCATCACCATCATGGGGCCATTCAGTTTCCGATTCTTATGGTATTGACACATTCAGTCACTAGGGGGAGGCAGTAGACAATGCATACACCAAACTTGGTCTCGGAAAGAAAGTGTGTTTTTCTTGTTAAGCTCTGCATAAAGATTTTTTTAAAAAAAGAGGTTTTTGCCATAGGGTGCTTGTGCTCATCAGGAGAGAGAGACAGAGACAGAGGGAAAGTGAGAAATCACCCCCCGGTGGGATGGTCACACCATAATCCTTTCTCAAAATCTGTTTTCCGGGGATCTTGGGCACGCAGTGTCCGGAGTGATTTTCAAGCCACTGCATCCGGGAGTCAAACGGCGGTCGACCACCACGTGCGAATCTAGCAACATAACAGCTCCGCCACCTTCTGGTCCCAAAGTGCTACATAAGGATTTAAAATAGATAAGCAAAGACTTCTAGTGGCTTGAGGGGATGGCTGCTTTTCCCATCAAGGTCTGATCTCGCGCTTTTGCGTCCGTGAAGAGCTTAGTCTCTCATGGATACTTTTGGACAGTGGGACTTGCCCAACAAACGAATGTAAGATCCTAAAAGGCCAAAGATGCACTTTTCCCCCTCTGTTCTCTGGCTTCTTGCCTTCTGTTTCCTTTGCGATTCTCCCCGGGACCATTTCCTTCTCTGGCTTCTTGCCTTCTGTTTCCTTTGCCACTCTCCCTGTGACCATTTCTGTTTTTGTCAAGGCATGGCTTGCCCTTCATTCCGTCCATTCGATTTCCCTGAAGAGAAATCTTCAGGGATGATTTCGCTGGTCATCAGAGGCAAAAGGAGGAAGGCGCGTTCCTGACCCACGCTGCCCCCTTAAGGTGCTGCCCTGGGGTCCTTTGGCTTCCAGTGAATCTCTTCCAGTGGGTGGGAAGGCATGGAAAGGGGTCCTGAGGTGGCCTGTATGGCTATTGTGTGTAGACCACAGGATTGTGTGTTCTCCTTCCATTCTACAGTTCCACCTCTGCCTTCGTTTCCCTTCTGGTGCAAAGTACGTTGGACTAGGAGTTCAAGCTCATGAATTCATTTACTAGCTAGTCGGCCTGAGCCTTCGTTTCAGGGGTAATTATAACTTCATGTTTACCTCCCAGGTAAAGGACCACTTATTCTGTAGCCCAGACTAATCCTGTTTTACTTCATGCAGAGTTATTCGAATAGTTTGTATTTCCCACTTCAAGTATTTCTGGGGGTCAGTCCCAAGGTTCTCAGGAAGAAGCCCTCTCCTGCCCTCACTCTGTTCCACCAGGTGCAGGCAACCCCATGCCAAAGGAGATGGAACTGTGGCTTCCTTGGGGACAAGCGGTGTGAGCTTCGTCTGCTAGGACTGCTATAACAAAGTGCCCTAGACGAAGGTGATTTATAAGCAACAGAAATGTATTTCTCACAGTTTGGGATGCTGGAAGTCTGAGATCAGGATACCAGTGTGGTCAGGTTCTGGTGAGAACTTTCTTCCTGGTTGCAACTTCTTCTTGTATCCTCATTTGGTGGAAAGAGAGTAAGAGAACTCTCTGAGTTCTTACTTTACATTATTATTATTATTATTTTTTGGTTAGAGAACCAGTACATGTGCAGTGCGTATGCATGCCAGGAAAAAAGAAAAAGAGAAGAAGAGAGGGAGAGAAGTACTCTCGGCAGGGTCCCACCGGGATCCCACTGGGATCCCCTCTCCTTGGTCCTCCAGCGTGTCGGATGTTGGTTATGTGCACACACTCTCAGCATGTTTTAGGCCGACCAGGCAGGGATCAGAACCCAAGTCAGCCGCGTGGCTTCCAGCACTACAGTTCAGTAGACTGCAGACTGCACCACCAGGCTGGGCCTCTGGCTACACCCTATAACCTAGTTTAACACCATCACACTGGAGGCTAGGAGTGCAACATATGAATACTGGGTGACAGAAACATTCATTCTGTAACAGATGCTGTTGCCAAAGGAAAAGCGGCTCTCCTACCTTTGTGTTGCCTCCTGCCAGCAGGGCCCCAAAGCACTGCTCCCTGAGCCTCCAGAAGCTACAGAGTTTATACTCCTCTCAGTCACCCTTCTCTCTCTCTGGAAGAGGTGGATTCATATAGTAGCCTCGTAGTTTCATCTTGATAGTCCCTACATCCCTCTCCAATTTTTTTAAGGTTTTTCTATAGGGCGCATGCGCTCACTAGAGAGAGACACAGAGAGAGATGGGAAGAGGAGAAATGAGAAATCACCCCCTGGGGGGCTGACCACGTTGCAACCCCTTCTCCTCCGTTCTCTTCTTGGGATTTTGGGCATGCACACACACATGCATGCATATGCACCCAGCATGATTTTCAAGCTGCTGGGTCCAGGACTTGAACATTGATTGTCCCTGTGAGAGTCCAGTGCCTTAACTACCACACCACCTGCAAGCCTCCGTACTCCCCTTTAATAACGAAGGACCATTTCCCCCTTCCCTTTGGATGAGTCCTATTTTTCTATACCCCTTTGAGGGTAAGCTGTTTGCCAAGCATACTTACATATTTTAAAGCCCATCAGGGGCTAAATCTCGAGTTCTTCTCAAGTGACTTTTCTTGTCCAGGCTGTGGCTGTGGCTCCTGAATCCAGTGGCAGATAGTGGAAAACTCTAGCTGAGGACGAGAACTCTGTTTTAGCTGGAGTTGTCATTGTTGTCATAACTGTCGCTAGTCCAGTCCTTCATGGTTCCTTTTCCTTTTTCTGCATACCCTTCCACCTCTTTTTTAAATTTAAACTACCCACCATAATGTGTTCAAAACTGAAGGGTATCGAGGGACCAGCAGTTAGCGTAATGGCTATGTCGCTGGACTTCCATGTAGTCGACTGTGGTTCGCATCCTGGACCTGGTGGCTTAAAACTCATGCTGGGCGCGTGTGCGTGTGTGCCCAAGATCCTGAGAGGAGAATGGAGGAGAAGGGATTGTGGCATGGCCATCCCCCCGGGGGGTTGATTTCTCACTCTCTGGCTCTCTGGCTCTCTCTGTCTTTCTGGCGAGTGCACATGCCCTATAGCAAAAAAAGAAAAAAAAAGAAAAAATAATCTCAATAGAAAAAGAAGTCAACATTAGGGCCAGCAGGTGGCGTGGTGGGTGGGGCGCTGGACTCCCACATGGCTGACTGTGGTTCTAGTTCCGGACCTGGCAGCTTGTTTTCTCACTTTCTCTCACTTTCTCTGTCTCTCTCTGGTAAGCACATGCATCCTAAAGAAAATTTAAAAATAATAATGATGATAAAACCAAATAATTATTATTTTTTTTTTTTTTGAGAGATTTTCACTGTAGGGCGCGTGGGCTCGCCAGACAGA
>NW_006159602.1:5010111-5012333 GCF_000334495.1 Tupaia belangeri chinensis | reverse complement strand
GTCACGCCGCAATCCCTTCTCCTCCATTCTCCTCTTGGGATCTTGGGCACGCACGCACACGTGCCCGGTGTGAGTTTTAAGCCACCGGGTCCGGGACACGAACCGCGGTCGACTACGTGGGAGTCCAGCGACATAGCCATTACGCTAACTGCTGGTTCCCCAAATAATTATTTTTTTAAAAAGTCAATGTCATAGAAGACAAAAAGTGTGGGAGCAACAAGATACTCAACTAAATGCGATGTGTGTTCCTTGGATCCTGGCTACTGGGGGAAAACAAGACTCTTGTGGACATAATAAGGACAATTGAAGAAACTGGAATGTAAACTTCATAGCAGCGCTAGAAATCATAATTTGTTCATCATAATTTGGTTCATAAAGTAAAAATTAAACTGAGATAAAATTGCATTCATTATTTATACAAGCATGTCTCAGAGAAACAATTTCTGTGTTCTAAAATCTATACTTCTTGGGGCCAGCAGGTGGTACGGTGGTTGAGGTGTTGGACTCCCACATGGCCAGCCATGGTTTGAGTCCTGCACCTGGTGGCTGACTTTCTCACTTTCCTTCTCTCTCTCTTGTGAGCTTGTGCGCCCTGTAACAAATTAAAGTAATAATGATAAATACAAATTAAATATATAACTATTTTTTAAAAATCTCCACATCTTGTGGGCTTTCCTCCTTTTCAGATCTTCTCTCTCCATTCTTTTTTCGGTTACTTTCCTGTTAGAGAGAACTCACAAAGACAGGAGAGAAAATATTCAAGAAATGGAATTTCAATGGGCATGGTTGTTAACTGGTGTTTCCTTTGGGACAATTGTGGGAGAGCCCCAGCCTTAGAAGGCAGGAAGGAGTCACTTCTGTTTTTGTTGGACAAGCCCTTTTATGGCACTGGCTTAGATTAAGTCATTTTTTACTTCCTTTGGGTTCTGAAAGTTTACTTACAGGAAAAGCACAGGATTTCTTCTTTGCTTTCTAGCTCCATGGTCAGGGCCAAAGCCTGGAACCAGAGAGGCACTATAAATGGGTCACAGTTGTGCTCCCAATAAGTAGTGAAGCCTGTAGTTCTTTGCCAAAAGGAGTAAAGTTGTCGCTATTTAAGAACTATTATCATTTGTTATTATTCAAGTCCAAGCAAATGTCTCAAGGGGCCTAAGGTTGATTTCATAAACCATGGAGTGGGAAAGAATAAGTAAGTGAGGGCAGGTCTTTCTTGCCAAATACAAATGTTTTCAAGGACAAGTTTCCTTGGTTTTGCTTTTTTTTTTTTAAAAAAAATTTATTCATTTATTTTATTTTACTTTATTTTATTTTTAATTTGATCAGAGAGAGACAGAGAGAAGGAAAGTAAGAAAGCAAGCTGCCAGGTTCAGGACTCAAACCATGGTCAGCCATGTGGGATTCCAGCTGCCTTAACCACCATGCCACCTGCTGGCCCCCCTTGGTTTTGCTTTTGAGCTAGGAGAAGAGAGAAACTGAATCTGATGTCAGGAGGAATTTAGAGAAAGGATCACTCCATCTGAGTCAAGCCTTGGGCTGGAGGAATGTTGATAGAAACCCTAGGTAGTCTGGGGGAGTCCTGAGCATAGGAACCTGTGCTTCCCTGCCGGTGGAATAGCCCGTGGAGACCACACTATTTCTTAGGGCACTCCAGGGGCAACCTGGCCTTACAGAAGGGGAGAAGTTAAAGATGACTGAGTGAGCCGGAGAACTCTGAGGGCAGTCCCGTGGAGTCCTGGAACCTCACCTTAGGGCAGAGAATAACCAAATGTTCTTGTGCCCCTGAACAGGCGGGGTGGGTGGAGAGGCCCATGATGGGGTGGGGAAGACATAGTGTTCATGGACATTTATTTCAATTTGACCAGATTAAGTTTATCAGCAGCAGCAGAATTGGGCTGAGAGTCAGAGGGTAAATTGATTCACAGAAAATTAATGTTACACCTTGCCAGTCTGAGTCAGAGAATCCGCACGGTGTACCTACTTTCCTTGGTTTAACTGTGGTCTAAACAAACAAGCAGACTTTGTTCTGGTGTAACACATTGCAGATGCTATCTGAATTTTTTTTTTTTTTGAAGAGGTTTTCGCTATAGGGCGCATGCGTTTGCCAGACAGACAGAGAGAGACATAGAGATAGTAAGTGAGAAATCACCCCCCAGGGGGGATGGTCACGCCGCAATCCCTTCTTCTCCATTCTCCTCTCGGGATCTTGGGCACGCACGCCCACT
>NW_006159602.1:4992151-5009684 GCF_000334495.1 Tupaia belangeri chinensis | reverse complement strand
CGCACACTTGCCCGCTGTGAGTTTTAAGCCACCAGGTCCGGGACGCGAACCGCGGTCGACTACGTGGGAGTCCAGCAACATAGCCATTACGCTAACTGCTGGTTCCCGCTATCTGAATGTTTTTGACTTGTTTTGTTTTGAATTACATAGCTTTCCAGGACTGTGGGACTGGTGCAGGTCTGGTTCATCTGGTGTGTTGTTGTGTGTCTGTTTTTCGTTTTTGCTAGAAGGTACATAAACTCACCAGAGAGAAACACAGAGAGAAAAAGAAGAGACAGTATCTCTCACCCAAACCCCCCAACAGGGCATGGTCATGCCACAGTCCCTTGTCCTCTATTTCTCCCTCCTTTCAGGATTCGGGGCACACACATACACACAGCCTACGTGTTTGTCAAGCCTCCATGTCTGGGACTCAAACCGTGCCTTTGGCCATGTGTGATCTGGCAGCCTCAACCACCAGGCTACAGAGCTGGTCCTGCCTGGAACTTCTGACACAGACAAGGATGGCTGTGGATTCTCCCACCTTTTCAGTCTGCACTTGGTTGGTGGCCTGAGGTTTCTTTTTTTTAAGAGGTTTTTGCTACAGGGCATGTGCGCTCGCCAGAAAGACAGAGAGAGAGAGACATAGAGACAGAAAGTGAGAAATCACCCTCCAGGGGGGATGGTCACGCCGCAATCCCTTCTCCTCCATTCTCCTCTCGGGATTTTGGGCATGCATGCACACACACCTAGCTTGAGTTTAAGCCACCGGATCCAGGACTCGAACTGCAGTCAACTACATGATAGTCCAGTGACATAGCCATTATGCCAACTGCTGGTTCTGGCCTGAGCTTTTAAGTGATGGCATTGACTGTGAAGGCCTTTGGGTACGGGTAACTGAGGGTGCCTCCAGAAGGTCATCTGCAGCCCCCAAGAAGCAGGAGGCTCTCTTCCACCCGGACCTCAGGGGCACCTGCTGTAAACTTTTCAGTCATCCAATGCCCAGATAAGTTCCTAGCAGGCAGGGATCGGGAGCTGCACCAAGTCTGGGGCATCCCGGGAAAGAGGAATTAGCTGCAGCTGCGAGTTTCCCTCTGCCTTTGCACAATTTCTCTTGATTGTGTGAAATGCCAGGTAGGGAGGGAAGCCGCCAGTCGGGGGAAAAGCCACCAGCTGGCCGTGCTGTGGGAACCCTGTGGAAGTTGTAAAGGAAGCATTCAGGCAAGCGTGACCTTTGGGGACAGTCTGTAGCTATAGGAGACCTCAATCTGTGTCCTGTGGCTTTGAGTTTTAAATCCCAAGTAATAAACTTCGCACAACTCAAAACACTCCCTGCTCAGGCAAACAGAATGCACCATTGCGGGCAAGAGCGAGCTGGGCATGGTGCCCCTCCACCACCAGAGGAGTGTTGTCTGATCCCAAGGGCTGGGGGGGGGGCAGTAACAGGGTGAGGAGCTGGCCTTCAGGGGTGTATCTGTGTATAGGACTCTTACTTCTTCTCCTCCTCCTCGGCACTTTGCCAGGCTCAGCTTTCACCGGAGGGGGGCGTAAGTCTCCAGATACGAAAAGGTCAGCATTGGCCGCCCAAGAATCCAGCCCCATGGGGTACGTGGCAGGTACTTGCTCCACGATGGGTGTTGCTGGAGGGCACAGGCCAGTGTCAGTTTCTTCATCTGGAGAAATGTGGGAATGAGATGAGGTTGAATAAAGGAGGAAAGAAAGCATGATGGGAAAGGAGGTAAAAGATGCAGCTTATTCTGAAAGAAGTACTCGTGCCTGTGAAAATACTCAGAGCAGGAAGTCAGGAGGGTGAACGTGTGTGTATAGACGAGGGCAAAGGTGGTTGGAATTCACCTCCTGCTATGGCTTGTATGGCTCCCAAATATTCTGTGTTGAGGTTTGGTCATGAAGGTATTAAGAGGTGGCTTAGTACCTTTGTAGTGTTGAATGGTGTGGCCTTTGGGAGTGATAAAGAGATTAGGGTGGGGTGGCAGGTGGTATGGCGGTTAAGGTGCTGGACTCTCTCACATGGCTGATCGTGGTTCGAGTCCCTGGCCTAGTGGCTTCTTTTTCACTTTCCATTTCTCTCTCTCTGGTCAAATTAAAATAATAGTAGTAAATAAAATAAATAATTCTTTTTAAAAAGAGAGAGCTTAAGGTAGGGCCCCTATAATTGATTCCTGGTGGGTTTATAAAGAGAGAAAGAGAGACAGAGACCCACATGAAACACAGCCCACACTCTCCTGCCCTCTGAGATCCTGTGATGCAGTCAGAAGACTATCTCCAGAGAGAGAGCGTCCTGGGCCTTGACCTTCCAAACTGTGAGCTGAATAAACCTCTATTCTCTCTCTCTCTTTTTAAATGTTTTATTTTTATTTTTATTTTTCTGTAGGATGCTTGTGCTCTCTGGAGAAAGACAGAGAGAGAAAGAGAGAGGGGAAGTGAGAAAGCTTCCTCCAGCAGGAAAGGCCACACTGCAATCCCTACTCCTCCATTCCCCTCTTGGGATTTTGGGCATGCACTCACACGTGCCCAGCATGACTCTGAGACTCAAACCGCAGTTGACCATATAGGAGTCCAGTGCCCTAACCATCATGCCACCTGCTGGCCCTGTGCCTCTATTCTCTTAAATTACTCAGACTCAGGTATTTTCTGTTATTAGCAATGGAATGGACTACAGTACCTCCTAACCTTTTGAAAGCCAGGACAGGTTTGGGGGGGTGGCAGGTGGTATGGCGGTTAAGGTGCTGGACTCTCTCACATGGCTGATCGTGGTTTGAGTCCCTGGCCTAGTGACTTCTTTTTCACTTTCCATTTCTCTCTCTCTGGTCAAATTAAAATAATAGTAGTAAATAAAATAAATAATTCTTTTTAAAAAGAGAGAGCTTAAGGTAGGGCCCCTATAATTGATTCCTGGTGGGTTTATAAAGAGAGAAAGAGAGACAGAGACCCACATGAAACACAGCCCACACTCTCCTGCCCTCTGAGATCCTGTGATGCAGTCAGAAGACTATCTCCAGAGAGAGAGCGTCCTGGGCCTTGACCTTCCAAACTGTGAGCTGAATAAACCTCTATTCTCTCTCTCTCTTTTTAAATGTTTTATTTTTATTTTTATTTTTCTGTAGGATGCTTGTGCTCTCTGGAGAAAGACAGAGAGAGAAAGAGAGAGGGGAAGTGAGAAAGCTTCCTCCAGCAGGAAAGGCCACACTGCAATCCCTACTCCTCCATTCCCCTCTTGGGATTTTGGGCATGCACTCACACGTGCCCAGCATGACTCTGAGACTCAAACCGCAGTTGACCATATAGGAGTCCAGTGCCCTAACCATCATGCCACCTGCTGGCCCTGTGCCTCTATTCTCTTAAATTACTCAGACTCAGGTATTTTCTGTTATTAGCAATGGAATGGACTACAGTACCTCCTAACCTTTTGAAAGCCAGGACAGGTTTCTATGTGTGAATAATGAAAGGTAATATTTCATTAGCTTTCACCAGGCAATGTCTGGGCCATGGCCAAGCAGGTATGCCCAATGGGAAATGGTGACATTTCTTTGAGAACCTTTGGGAAAGGGTGGACAACACGGTAAGGCATCAAACTGTGTTTACTCTCTATCCTTCCCTGACTCAAATTTCCGGTTCCCTGTTTTCACTGCCCTGGCAGGTACTTGTTAAAGCATTAGCCCATAATCCTTGCCTTAGGGCATATTTTCAAGGACTCCAAACTGAGAATCATCTACGTCCTTTGGAGTTCTAAGTGAAGTTTCTTCTGAACTTTTGCTCTAGGTTACTGCCCTATACTATTCCATCTGAAGGGAAGAAGACTGTGTCCATGCCCTGACTGCCCTAAGAAGCAGAACCCAGTGGTTCTGATGTGAGAGGTGTGTGCTTTGCTCAAGGGGGTCTGACACCAGTATCTCCATAGCAGGTTTGATTGGGATAGGAATGTAGAACAAGAGGACCACATTAGCCACCATCGATCATCTTCACACTACTTACTTGGTGCTGCCTGACGGCCCTGTCTTTTTTTTGTCTGTGCACATATTATTGTACTGAGATGACCCACATTCCTTGGTGAGCCTTTGGCTTTCGTTCCTAAATAGTGGCTCAGCCCTGAGGACAGCAAATCTCTGTTGTGAGTTGGAGGTATTAGAAAGTTACCGTCGTCGTTTCAATCCTAACTACCCTGAGCAAGTTCCCTTGCTCTGATGTGGCTGCCAGATTTTTGTGGGACTGTTCATTAGATGAATTCCAGACGGCTGAGCATCTTGCCCAAAGAGAACTAAACACTGGAGCTCTCCCCCCGCCACACACACACTAGATTAAGAAAATTCTAAAAGTATGTCCTGATTTCCCAGGACGATGCCCCCTCCTTTAACTCGTCACTTGGTTATCCATTGGCCCCTGGCTTTAGAGAAGTCTCATGGTGAGAAACTGTGTGGTGATGAGAGCCACGATTTCCAGATTCCTTTGTGTCGGCTCCCACACTACAATGACATAACCCAAGACTTTGTGAGCTAATGAACATCTAAAAACCCAATTTATTTCTGTAGGGTTCAAACGATGTCCTGAAGATCTTTGGTAGTTCTCAAAGTAAAAAATTAAAGCAAAGCTACAAGACCTCTCTTCCAAGCCTAACTCTGGGGGGTTTCCTTTGTAATATCACTAGAAAAGACATAGTTTATTTAGGGTGTGGAGGAATTAGTCTATGACTTCAGAGTCCCTTAGGTGGGGCCAGATTGGAGGTATGATGGGAAAAGATCTTTGAGGTTCAGAGATCTTTGAGGTTCAGCAACCCAGCAATGTAAAATCCACATAGCTCTGTGCTTTCCTGTTTCCAAATCTTCAGCTGGACAGCTCCGAGGCACAGAGGCACATTGTGGGACTATGTCCCTCCTTCCAAGATACTAGCTTTTGGAGTCACTGCTTAGAGGAAAAGTCACACTGGCCTTTTTGGGGTCTTCAAATTAACCTATTTGGGCATAAGATGTCTTGGGGATGTGACCTCAGAAGCACTCAGGCTGTCTCTGAAAGCAGCTCATCAGTGGAAAAGCAATAGGAGGGATAAGAAGCAGAGAACTTGGGCAAAGTCAAGGTAGGGAGGTATCCCAAGATGTGAAGCATTAGTTTCTGCATGGAAGGTCTGTTCTTGTCTAAGACCTCACTCCAAGGACTGGGTTTCTCTCTGTCCAGTGTCACCTCTGATTCCCATTCCCTCCCTTGGTGTGCAAGACTCTCTTCTCTGATCTCCAGGAGACAGGATAGATTTGGGGGATTCATGGACAGAAGGATCTCTTGATAGGGGCTTCTAGGATCAACAAGACCTTTTTAGATCCTGGAATCTGGATTCTTCTTGCTTCTCTACCAATTTGGGCACTGATTTGTTACCTAATGGATGAACGCCAGAGCAGCACAGGGCCTTTTCCTTTCAGGTATCTAAATGGCTATGCATGTTGCAGAGACAATCAAGATGAAACAGATTGATGTATTTGGAGTCAAAGACTTTTTGTTAACAGTTGTTTCAGGATCACAGACCTGTAAACAGAGATAAGTACCCAATGTTCTTTTTCTTTTTTCCCTTTTTTTAGAGCAATTTTGCTAAGGGCACATGTGCTTGCCAGAGAGACAGAAAGCAAGAGATCACCTCCACCAGGGGGCTGGCCACACTGCAATCCCTTCTTGTCCAGTCTCCTCTTGGGATTTTGGGCACGCATACACACATGCCCAGTGTGAGTTTTCAGCCACTGGGTCTAGAACTCAGACCACGGATGACTATGTGAGAGCCCAGCAACAAAACCATTATGCCAACTGCTGGTCCCCTGGATTGTATCTCTCGTACCTGAGTGTCTGACTGTTCCTCGATGGGGAGCTGCATCCAGAACTGACAACAACTACTCAGCCTGGTGTCCATAGTTTCTCTCTCTGTGAACTGCGGGACTGTGAGTTGACAGGTTACCACAAGCCTTCTGAATGCAGACAGGGCCTTGACTCAGCTATTTCTGTCTTCCGACTTTCCTGCAGCCTGTGTGAATCTTTTAATAGCTGGGTGAGGCCATTCCTACAAAGAAGGCTGGGCAAATTCCCAAGAAGCAAGGTAACATAGCAGCATTTCCATAGTGGCATATTCCCAGTGCTTTTTCTGCTTGCTTTGTTAATTTCTTTTCTCCTTCCTCTACCTGTCTTAGGTTAATAGAGTAAGGTTCCTGCCAGGCTGTTGAGGCATCCAGATTTGGTGGTTCTTCCTGGAGGGCTGATGGGTAACTACTATTCAGTGTTGAGGAAGAAAAGTGCCTTACTCTGGAAACCCAGATATTCCAATACACATAGTTACTTCTTGTTGCTAAGGCACACTAAATACTAACCTCATTTTTCTGGTTGACAGGATACCATTATGGTAATCTGGGACTCTCTTAGTATGGTGGTTTTAAATCTATTTAAAGAATCAGGTCCTTCCTCAAGTGAAGAACCATAGCTGTGATGTGTTCAACAGATGAAGCAGAAGCCGTGTTGTGGAGATGGGGTAGATATTCCATCCTCTTGACTGTCTGTTTTGTTTCTTCTCTTAGCAGTAGTCCATGAGCCTTTGCATGAATGCTGACACTGTGGAATGGGGAAGAGCTATGCTAGCAGGAAGTGTCAGCAGACATATTTTGGCATTTATTGACAAGATCATGATGCTGTTACATTACTGGTTTGACAAAAGCACTTTGGGTATCAGCGGTACAGGTGGTATGGCCCCTACACAAAGCCATTTGATTGAATAAGATCTGGTCTAGAGGGAACTAACAACTTAAGTCCTATAGCAGGCATACAGATATATGTGTGGATGTGATGCCAGGCACCTATTTCCACCATGGCCTCCATGACCTGGTCTAGATAAACACACAGGTGTGAAGATGACTCCTTGGGAGCTACAAGTCTGCTCAGAGGTGAAGCAGAAGAGGTTCTCCCATAATTTATGAATCAAGGTGCCTTCAGAGTCAAAAAGTCAAAGGACTTCCTTTTTGGTTACCTTACCCTCTGTTGGCACAGTGAAGTTGGTCTTTCCCAATTGACTTGAAGATTGTTGATGACAAGTTGATAACTTTTAAGACTGTCACATAGTTATTTTAGGGCTTATGAGTTTGAATGGACTTCTACTACCCCTACAAGAGCTCGATGCCCAAACATTTCTGATTCCCATTGCTAGGGAATTCCATAGATCACTCACCAGTAGGCTGAGGCTGAGTGTATCAACAATCACAACAGGTGGAAGAGCATGATATGAAGGCCACTGATGGAGAAGGCCCTATAGAATTGGTATCCTAACATGGCCAGCTGATGTTACCCCTGCAGCCTCCACTCGGCAGTCATGATCACTCTCCATGATGACAGAATTCACCTGTTGCAGTTCACTTTGTCATGTGCAAGAAAAAAGACTGAGGAGTTGGAATTGGCACATGGGCTTAGTCTAATAAGTCACATCCCATTTCATTCCACATATCTCTGAGAAATCAGGATGGGGAACCCAGTTAAGTCCTGTTAGTTCATGGCTGAGTGATTACTAATTTGGTTACACATTTTAAAATACATAGAGAATTACACTAAATGTTGTCTTCATCTGGAGAGAGTTTTGTTTTATTTGACAGAGTATTAGCTGTGGTGTCTTGGAGTTAGTGTAAACAGCTTGGTCCTATTTGAAAATTCATAGATATGAGATTTAAAATTTTTCTTTAGGTGAGGATTAAAGTAATAGGTACTAAATTCCTCAGTTTATTGGTCCTATAACACTACAGAAGCACCATTCAGACCTGAGAGAGTCCATCTGCTCTATCTGTGGGGTCTCCCCCACCTCCCGAGGGATAGACATGAACTCCTTCTCTTGCTTCCATGTTATGACACTTCCACAAACTGTCTCCCTTGGTTTAAAAAGGCAGTGGTGCAATGAGGTTCAATATACATAATCTGGTGAGCACTTTGTGCTAAAGGCTGATAAAGTTGAAATAATGAACTTCATTTATGATAGGGATGGGATGTAGTTGATTGCCATCGATTTGAGTTTTTCTTCAATTAGTGATGATAGATTTGCCATTTACTCATTCAGTAAATATCCGTTGATCACAGTCTGCCCTAGTCTGTTTTATTCTTTTGTTCTTTCTCTACATGCTCAAGGACTTAAGTGTTTGTTCATTGTCTGGGCTTAGGGAAATGTTGAGTGTAATCATGGACAAAGATGAAATGATAATCTAAGTGACCCTACAGTTCTTAGCACAGTCCTTTTTCATGGCAAGATTTTAGAATACTGACTATATGTTAGAGCTCTATTGAGGAGGCTAAAAATATGGGTTCTAAAATAAAATGGTGTGGGCCTCGCTCCTGACTCTGCCACTTAATGTATAGGAGAACTTAGGCAAGGTGCCATTGGCATTATGGGATAATGAAGTGCCTGCCTCCTAGACTTAATAGGATTAAATGAGATAATCCTTTAAAAGTTTATAGAATAGTATGTGGCACAGGGTAAATTCTCCATAAATGTTAGTCATTATTATGGTGACTATAATTATACTAATTTTTATCTCTTTTATTTTCCATAGTTGTCACACATAATGTAGTTGTGAAGAGTGACCGATGCTTATGAATACTGACAATATCCTTTTGACTTACCTGATCCTTGTCTAAACGCTGACTGCTAACGATGCCATCCCGGGGCACAGTGTATTATTCTTTCTTCTCCTTCACTTGGATGAAGGAAAGGCCTGGCAATGAGATGGAGGATGCCGTGGAAGCCAGGAGACACAAAGTGGATGTTATGCCTTCTTGACTATGGAACAGCTTTGGGTTAATTCTTCAATCACTTCAGGTCACCTTTCCCAATGCACAAAATTGAACAGTTAGAAACCACAGGATGCTGTAATGAGAGCCCCAAGACATGTATGTGTTGTGGTTTAATCTATGTTTTAAAGAATTCCATGTGTACTGTGGTAGAGGTGAGCAAAAGTACGTGTCCCCACGAGCCCACTAGGCTCTAGGGAAGTCTCTTCTTTTAATGCGGTGGAAAACAAAATCCTAGTATTTACTGAGCCTCTCCCATGAGTGGGGGTCCATCTATTTAGCATCTTATTTATTCTTCAGAGAAACTTGATGAGTTAATGGCATTATTCTCATTTTAAAGCAAGAGACCTGAGCTTCTAAGAGTTGTGTGTTCAAGGTCACATGGTTAGTGAGAAGCAGAGAAGGGAGGGAAAGCGGGATGTTGAGATTGAGAGCATAGCCTTTGTGGTCATTAGTGTGTTCACTTCCAGGCCAGAACATTTCATTGCTGATGAGAGATTCCTTGGAGATGTCCCCTCCCCTCTGAAGAGGTTCATGGCTGCTTTGCCAGGCTGCGTTCTTGAGTGGCTGTGATGAGCAGGATGCCCTGACAGCCCCGGATGTTCCTGAAGTGGAGGGCATGAAGTAAACTTTTGTAGTTTTCAGTTAGTAAAATCTGGGCGTTCTTCGTTATTGTAGCATAACCTGGCAGATCTTGAACCTCAAATCTCAGTGATCTGTACACATATTGAATGCCTAGTGCTTACTTGTATTCAAATATTTTTTGAAAAAAGAGAAAAAATTCAGAATCCAGAAAAGGAAAGTATTAAATTCCAAATTCTCTTTGTTGACAATTTGGTAAAACAAACAGATGAAATAAAACTACAACTCCCCTGCCCATAAAACAAAAACGAAAATGATGTTTAAGGAATTGCCCTTCAACCAAATGAATAATCTCAAGACTCAATTTCTTAGTTATCACACTTCATCAAAGGTGGTTTATTTTGCCTTTTTTTTTTTTATTCCCCTTTTTCTTGGTTCTGTGCCTACATGACCTGAAGAAGAATCTTAGCTAAGACAAGTTTGTGCCTGTGCAAACATATTAAATTTATTTCTGGCTTAGCCCATCCCCATTTTTCACCCAATTACTATCAATAAATATTTAAATATTAGTTCAGCAGCCCCAGAATGGAGCTCTGGGTATTAGGCCTTTGCAAATCCCAGCTGATCGTTATTAATTCAATGAATGCAGTTGTAAATCGGCTAAGATCACACAATGGAAGCGATTACAAGTGCTCTTGTCAGTGTGGGCTCACTCCATTGAAAGATGTTTTAGATTTGCTTCTGCCTCATTCAAAGAAAATATAAAATGTAATTTGCCTTAAACTAAATGCTCATTTAGTTTCTTGACCAGATGTTAAACAAGAATAAGGCAGGTTGGAAGAGCCATCTCTGGCATGCATTGTTCCGAATGACTTGGAGGTTTGCAGGGTCACTTTTTCAGTTAATGTGAATTGGCAACCAAAATGCTTTCCACGGAGATGAATTATGTGCTCAGGGTTACCTGTTTTTTTTTTTTTTTAAAATCTGAGTTAGAGAAGTCAGAGTAGATAAAAACGAAATGACTCATTATCAAATAATCGATGAAAAAGCTACATTCCTACAATGTTTCCGGATCAATATACAAGTTACCTTTCAGATGGATGAATTATTCTTGTGTGGTTCAGAGCAGAACAAAGCCTGGTTCCAGCCAGACTCCCCAAATTCATGTGTCTGAAAGCAAAAAGAAAAAGAAAAAAAAGAAAAGAAAAAAAGGCATTAATCTAGCAGGGACAAAAAATGGTAGGTGTGAATTGACCCTGTAGCTTAGTGGTTAAGGGAGCCAGATCCCACATGTCTGACTATGCACTTGAGTTCTGGACGTGGTGGCTTGAGAAACATGCTGGGTACATATGCATGCATGCCCCAAATCCTGACAGGATGGAGAAATGGAGAAGGGATTGAAGTATGACCATGTCCCATAGGGGGTGCTTTTTCCCTCTCCCTCTCTCTCTCTGTCTCTTTGTCTCTCTGGTGAGTACATGTGCCCTCTGGCAAATCACAAAAAAGAGAAAGGTGGGGTGCTCCCCATGTAGTTTTTCTAAAACAGGGTCTAATAAGCCTATTCTTGGGAATCTGCTTTGGTAGTCACTTACCCAAAGGCACAAGCTGTTGAAGAAGGTTAAGGCGATGGTACAGATGAGGTTCTGGGGAAAGGGCATGCCATTACCCCAAGGGCAGGAGCATAAATCAGCAAAGACCACTGAAAGGCAAATTTCACAGTATCTGTTGGAATTTAAATTGCTATGATCTTTGACCTAATTCTAAGAATTCATCCTGCAAATATAGTTACACATGTACACAAAAGATGTTTGTGTAAGGATGTTTCCTATTTATGATGGTAAAAGCATAAATACCATTTGAAAGATGTCCATCTAAAAGGAAACGGGGACACCGTGATGGGACAGCAGTAATGTGGTGCTCAAGCAATGCTCGATCCGTATGGAAGATTGGGAGTTTGGCGCCCCTGTAGACTTGCACATGCTAGGTGGCACGCTCATCAAACTGCCGGCCAGGATTGTCACGTGAGATCCTATTAGGAGTGCTTGTCTTTCGGTGTCTCTCATTCTCATGAAACAAAGAAAGAAACTTAGAAAGATGGCTAAGTAGTAATGTATCAATACTGTTGACTATTACTGACCATGAAAAATAAGGGGGTAGATACATATATACATGCTGACATTTGACCCTAGGATGTTATTTAATTTCTTATTGCTTACTGCATTGTACAATAGAGAGAATAATAACATTTAATAAGTATTAGTTGAATGACCAACTAAATTAATATATATGCATGTGTGTATGCATATAAAAAAGTTTTTATTTTTGAAAAGACTAAACTTTAGAAAATAACTGAGACATCTACTAGATAGACCTAAGCTTAGAATCCCGAGACTTTCCTTTGGGAGTGAGAGGTGGGAGGCGGGAAGATGGGGGAGGAGGGACAGTTAGGTTTTACAACACATGTACACTAAGCCAAATTCTCTGCTATATACCTTAAATAATCATCTCATTTAATTCTCACAGTTATCTGAAGTAGATATCATCATTCTCAGAGAAGCTTACCCAAAATCCTACAGCTGTAAGAAGCAGAACTGGGCTGACAATCTAAGTCTAATGTCAAGCCCATGATTCCCATGACCTCCTTCCATGAGAAGACCATATCTTATTCAGCCCAGAATATTCAATGTATTGAATAACACAGATCCTGACTTCATAGTGCTTATTACATCTAATTAAAATTTTTGTTGAAATATATAGAGTATGCTGACATAGATCACCCCTTGCATATGGAAATAATTATTACTACATTTTCTGTAATGTCTAAGTTTTCCTGTATTTATCTTATCCCACCTAAGTTAGTATGCCTAAATTATGTTGCAGTAACAAGTAACTCCAAAAATCTCAATGAATGACTACTTTATTACATATACTACTTCATAGGCTGCCTGCCACTCTGCTCCATGTTTCCTTCACTTCAGGACCCTGGACAAAGAAGCAGGCTGTTGTGGGCCTTGGGAGAAGGGAGAAGAATCAGATGGTACAAAGAAGCAGGCTGTTGTGGGCCTTGGGAGGGAGAAGAATCAGAAAGCCAGGCACGAACACCATGATGCGTGCCACAACCCACACAGCTAATGAATGTGTGCCTGAGTGGGGAGGGGGATTGTGGATTAGAGAATAAACATAAAAGTAAACACGCAAAGACACACAAGTAAAAAAACGTGGGGGTTGGGTGGTCTGTACTTCTCTGATAGAGATAACCATGGCCCTGAACAAGTCCCAGGTTCATTCTTTTAAAGGGCAGAAAGTGGGGAAGGGGAAGTGGAATACGAAGCCAGTTGTTTTCAGATGTTGATCAGCTGAAGATGAGAAGACACCTGGTGCCATATAGTTCTATGTAAGTTTTTTCCTAATCTTGGACAAATTCTGATTAAACACGTGTGACTTCCTATAAATCACTCTGCAGTCAGACACAAGGCAGCTAGTGTATTCACATGTTAATGGTGTTCATAGCTTTGCAAATTGAACTGCCCATGGAACCCTGTTTCTGCATGTGTTTAAAAATCATATGTTTGCTCAGAATGGCTGTTCCCTGCAGATATGGGAGAATCTTATCTTCCTACAGGATGGGTCCCTGTAGGGAAGGCAGCGTAAGAGATGATAAAAAAAGGTGGCCAATATTTTGGGGGCCACACCACTGCTGGCGTGGTGGTTGAGGCCTTGGATCCCACATGGCTGACTGTGGTTTGAGTTTTGAACCTAGCAGCTTGAAAAACACGCCAGATGTGAATGTTTCTGTGCCCCAAATCCCAAGAAGAGAATGGAAGACAAGGGTTTGCAGTGTGGCTATCCCCTTAGGGGATGATTTCTCACTTTCCTTCTCTCTCTGTGTCTCTCTTCTAGTCCATGCACCCTATGGCAAAAACCTAAAAAAAAGAAAGGTGGGAAATATTTTGAATGGTATGTAATACACTCCACTGCCTTACTGCAAAATAAATGATAAGCTCTTTAAGATAGAAAATATCTAGACCAGAACTTTTACTTTTTAATTCCAGGGCTTTCTTTTCTGGATGCTAGACTTAATTTTCTTTTTATGGATGTCAGACTTATTTAAAATTAGCAGTCCTCAAAATGTGTTTAGCAGTCCCAAGGATCCCAGTAGTCTTTGGGATACTCTTAGTGGGCCTGTGGGGTCAAAACTTCTTAATAATAATAATAATAATAAGTTATTATTTTTCCTTTTCACTCTTGCTCCCTCATGAGCATACAGATGCTATATGATGCATGACAGCAGAAAAGATTGAATACAGAAGCAGAAAGGAGAGTCTATGGAGCTGAGCATTAAAGAGATTCGTAAAATGTAAAAGAGTATCACTCTTCTCACTGATGCTTATGTTTTAGAAATTTCAGTTGTGTTTTATAAAACTGTTAACTTGTAATAGAGTTATTTTATATGACAAATACATATTAAACTTTTGTTATTTAATATCTAATATCAAAGATGAATACTTGTAATACATTAACATATAAGCTCTTCAGGGTACATAATAATCTCTCAAGAGTGTATAGAGTTTCTGAGACCAAAATGTTTGAGAATTCCTGGCCCAATTTTAGTTTTCCATGCGGCAAAGATGCTTCTGTTTCTCAGGTTGGGGCTTCATGGAGGCCTCGGTTTGAGTCCCAACCTAATCTAATGGCCAGGCATGGTAGCTGCACCTGTAATCACAGAAATTTAGGTGGCTGGAGCGGGATCATAGTGAACTTGAGACTAGTCTGGGCAACATGGTGAGACCCTGGCTGACCAAGAACTGGGCGTGGTGTGCCTGTCACCCCAGTAGGGAGGCTGGAGCAAAAGGATCGCTACAGTGAGATACCATTTTTTTTTTCCTAAATAAAAAAATACTTGAGAACTTCTGCCTTACAATGATTGTGGAAGGCCCTGACTGTCTCCATGAGAATGTTAGTTGCAACGATCATTAAACACAGCTGAAGCTTCTTTAGCTATACTGAAGATAGCATTGAGCCCAGTGGGTTTTCATACTGTTATTTTTCATAATCATCACCAGTGTTCCATATCTTGTACTTCCTAAAGGGGAGAGATGATTAGTTTGTTCAAGAAAATCGGCTGTATGAATTATTTTCAGCCCTGCCGAAATTCACAGCTTGATGGTTGCATCAGTAATGAATAAGAAAAATGGTGGTACCTAACCCTGAAAAGAAAAATGCTGTTTTCTAATAAGAGGCACCGGCAGTTTAACATTGTCCTGAAACTTTATCATCATGTCTCACTAACCTCAACACAGAAGAATTGGAAACAAGCCTAGCATTTATGCTGATGAGTAATAATAATGAAGGCTACCTCGTACAGAGTCTATAGTGCTATTCACTTATGAGCTCATTAAGTCTCCTTCCATTTGTGACCAAGTTTAGTTAGTTTAAAAAATCTTCTCCCTGCTTTTGTCTTTGCACTATGTTAGTAGCCCCTTCTCTCCAAGGAGGTATCACCCAATAAAAAGACTTTAATGTATGGGCAGATTCTTTTTTCTCAGTTGCAGAATAACTTACCAAATAACCGCACAGGACCATTCCGAAGGAGCATTTGGATGTGTATATTTGTAGTGTGTGCCTGTGTGCGTACGTGCGTGTGTGCTTTCATGTGTGTGTGCTTTGGAGTTTAATGCCAGGAAGAGTTTTAGTGGGCTGTTTACCAAGCGGGAAGAGACATGTAAAATGCTGCATTGTGTGTTCTGTCTTGACTTCTAGGAAGCTCACCTAATGTTTCATTTTAGTGATTTCAATGCTTGCTTATCACAAATTACTTGAATTTTGGTTGCTGCATGAGATGTAATATTAATAAGTGAACAACAAGAACAAAATCCCAGTCAGATGCAGAACAGTCTTTAAACACAGATAGTGATGCTTGAGCAGCATTTGGGAGTGCTCCACTAGGTCGCAAATTCCTTCTCGGGCACACCAGGTGTCCGCCGCTAGTAGCTGAAATGCCTTCTACCAGGGTTGCTTGTATCAGATAAGATACTGTCTTTAGAGAGCTGCTATGTTACCAAGAAAACCTGTTCCTGGGAAGAGGAGTACATCAACTTGTTGGTCCTTAATGGGCCATGGCAGCGATGTCTACCTGCCTGGCTAGACTGAGAGCTTAGACTGAGGAGATGGAGCAGGAGCTTGGAGCAACTGCAGAGGACTGGCTGGGTCATATGGAGCTCTCTGGCATCCCATGGAAACACAGGGACCTGGTGCTGAGCGTATGGGCTAGGGAAGGCTGGGTTGTCTCTGGAAAGGAAGTGAGGCTCAATGTTCTTCATGTCATGGTTGTAGTGATTACGGGCTACAACAGGTGCAAAGAAAGGACAAAAGTCTGCAGGAACTCTTGGCCATTTAAGAGTTTAGCTGACATTCAATCTTCCATATTCATCCACTCTCTATCAAATGCTAGAGTCCCATTGTTTTTTATGGCTGAGTAGTATTCCATAGTGTGTATGTACCATGCTCTTTCAATCCATTCAACTGTTCTTAGTCATTTGGGTTTCTTCAATGTCTTGGCAATTGTGAATAGGCATGGATGTACAAGTGTTTTCCTGACTGAGTGCACTCCTATCCTTTGGGTAGATACCCAGGAGTGGAATTGCTGGATCTATGGTAGTTCTATTTGTAGGTCTTTGAGGAACCTCCATATTGTTCTCCACAGTGGCTGGACCAATTTACATTCCCACCAACAGTGTAGGAGAGGTCTCTTTTCATTTCAGCCTTGCCAGCACTTGTCATTCTTTATTTTTTAAATCTTAGCCATTCTGACTGGAGATAGGTGGCATCTTGTTGTGACTGGACTAATATACGAACATACAGTGTATTCATGCTGGGAAAATATACAGTGCTGTAAAGATACACAGTGATTGAATGGAAAAAAATTAAGAAAATGAAAGCAAAAATAAAAATGTACACACACACAGAGTTTAGCTGGCATTGTGCTTGTTTCAGGGGAGGTCTGCAAGGGTAACTGCTGACACTTGTAACGAGGTTTATAATCACCAAAACTTATATTTGTTCTCCTGTGTAATTGCATCAACCACCAGAATATTGCTGGACAATAAAAGAGATGGTGGACAAGTATCTCCGTAATTAATTTTAACAGGAAGTGTCTATTGTACAGAGAGGTTAAAGGTCACCCAGCTGCATTATAGGGTCCAAGTCAGGGATCAGGTTTTTTCCCCCACCTTTATTTCTCCAGCAATGAACCCTGTACCTACCACATAGCAGATGTGCAAAGAATATTTGGGATGAAAAACTGGTCAGTCAACGAGCAAGTGATGTAGAAGAGGACTCAGATACCTCAAATCTCAGTTTTATGGGTTTTTTTTAAGAATTATTTATTTACTTTTATTTATTATTATTTAATTTGACTGGAGAGAGAGAGAGAGAGAGAGAGAGAGAGAGAGAGAGAGAGAGAGAGAGAGAGAGAGAGAAAGTGAGAAAGCAAGCCTCCAGGTCCAGGACTCAAACTGTCGTTGGCCATGTGGGAGTCCATTACCTCCATCACCATGCCACTTGCTGGTCCCCAAATTTCTGTTTTTATTAATGCAATCATATATCACTTAAACAGGGACACATTCTGCAAAATGTGTCCTTAGGTGATTTCTCATTAGAGGGACACCATGGAGTGTACTCACACCAACCTCCGGTGTGCAGCGCACTACACGCTTAGGCTATGTGGCACCCCTCTTGCGTATGTGGTTCGTTGCTGACTGAGATGTCCTTCTGTGGCTCGTTGACTGTACAGACCTCTTATCTAATGGGAAACCATTTCCAAAAAGACACAGAGAGAAAGTCTCCACATGAGGATCACGCAGACCTTCTCCCTTTGTGGTAGAGTTGCCAAATAAAATGCAGGATGTGGACAATATTCGAGACATACTTCTGCCAAAACAATGATCCACTGTCTATCTGAAATTCCAGTTTAGCCGGGTGCCCTGTGTTTTTACTTGCTGAATCTGATAACCCGTCTTCATAGCTTAGGGGGACACTATGGAATCCTTTCTGCTTGCTGTTATTACTTGCTAATCACCTTGAAAAAGTGACTCATAAACAGACTTGTATTTTACTCTAAGTGTGTCTAAGAAAATAAACGGATTTTTGTCCAGCTTATTTTCTTTCA
>NW_006159602.1:4983910-4992141 GCF_000334495.1 Tupaia belangeri chinensis | reverse complement strand
GAGGGGGAGAGCTTTTGTGCAAAGCAGTTGTTGCATTGGCCTGGACCCCCACACATGTGAGAAGACACCCAGTGAATTCTCCCGGCCAGGGTGGCCCATTATAACTCACCTATGGGAGAACTGATGCAGAGACAATGAGATGCACATGAAGAAACGGGGAACCATACTCCTAAGAAATGGGGCTGCTTCAGGCCAGCAGGTGGTGTAGTGGTTACGTTGCTGGACTCCTCTTGGCCGACTGCGGTGTGAGTCCTGGACCTGTTGGCTTGAAACTCACACTGGGCTCATGTGTGTGCGTGCCTAAGATCCCAGGGTGAGAAGGGATTGCGGTGTGGCCATTCCCCTGGGGGCGGGGGGTAATCTCTAACTTTTCCTCTCACTGTGTCTGTCCTTCTCTCTCTTTCTCCCTGACTGCCGAGCACATGCGCCCTAAGGCAAACACCTCCATTAAAAAAAGGGGGAAGGGAACTGCTTAGATTTCATAGATGGAGGACACTCGTAATCACACATCTCAGGCTGGGCCTATGTTTTCAAAGGTGACACCCTTAGCCCACAGCTCTTAGAGCCTGGCCCAGGCGATTCCTTCACTCTGTGCTGTGGAGACCTGGGTGTAGAGAACAGACTGTTTAGCTCTTAATGGAGAAGGGACTGTGGTATGGTCGTTGCCCCAGTGGGTGATTTCTCACCTTTTCTCTTGCTCTCTCTGTCTCTCTGGTGATCTCATATGCCCTGTAACAACAACAACAATTTTTCAAAAAGAAAAGAGAAAGTAGTATCCATTTTTCTTACATTTATTTTTATGTAAAAAAAACCCAAACAACCTTTACTGATGTTTGACATACGATTTATAGTGGGCATATATAATTTATTAATAAGTATACCTGCTTGATGGGCTGAATGATCAAATACTTTACCAAAAGGGGTGCTCATAGTCAGACTAATTTGGTGACTGCTGCTGGAGTGGTGAAATTAGGAGTTTGGTTCATGGCTCCTAACTCTGGCTGTAACAGCACCAACAGGAGTCTAGATAATTATATTTCTCTTAATCCAAGTTATCTCAGAGTATGGTCAATGGATACAGAATGTCTAGGATGCTTGTTAAAAACAAACAAACAAAACAAAAGAAGCCTGCAGACTGGCTCTGCGGCCTGAAGTTAAAGCAGACAGATCGCATATGGCCAACTACATAGTTCAAGTCCTGGACCTAGGGGCTTGAGAAGCATGCTGGGCACATGTGCATGCTTCCCAAAGTCCTGAAAAGAGAGAGAGATGGAGAGAAGGAATTGTAATGTGATCATTCTCTGTGATGGGTGCGTTCTCTTCTCCCTCTCTCTCTGTCTCCACTGAGTGCATATACCTCAAGAGGAAAACAAAACAAAACAAAACAGAACAAATTCCGGGGCCTGTCCTAGATCAATAGAATTAGCATCTTTTAGGAAGAGGACTCAAGAACCCATGCATCAGTAAACTCATCAGGTGATGTGCGCTGCCTGAGTGTCTCAGACTGCCATAACAAAATACTATAGACTATGTGTTCTGGAGGCTGGAAGTCCAAGATCAAGGTTTCTACAGGGTCCAACTCCTGGGAAGGGCTTTTCTGGCTTGTAGTGGCTGCCTTCTTTCTGAGTCTTCACATGTCTGGTAGGTCTTTTTTGTAGTTGTTATCCATAGGGCATGTGTGCTCGCTGCAGAGAGACAGAGATAGAGAAAGTGAGAAATCACCACCTCAGGGGATGGCCATGCTGCAACCTCTTCTCCACTTTCCTCTCAGGATTTTGGGCAAGCAAGCATGTGCCTGGAGAGATTTTTCAAGCTGTCAGGTCCAGGACTCAAACCACAGTCAACAATGTGGTGATCCAGCACCTTAACCACCAAGCCATCTGCTGGCACTATCTTTTTCTTATGAGAACACAAGTTGGATTTCATCAGGGCTCTATCTTTATGACCTCATTTAACCTTAATCACCTCCTTAAAGACCCTGTCTCTAAAGCAGTCACGTGGTCTGGGGACAGTTAGGGACTCGACATACAATGTTGGCAGAATGCAGTTCAGTCGATAGCACGTACGTTCACTGAAGTTTGACCCACTGCTCTAGGCTAGCCAATGAAGAGACAGTAAAGTCAGTGAAAACTTCTGATGGCCCCTTTGTTCCTGAGGCTGAGCAGAAAGAGCCTGACAAAGTTGCGAGTTCTAGTTCCCTCCTGGCCTTCCAGACTAGTGTTATCCAAAAGAAATGTAATGAGAGCCACAGCTGAAAACCACACATGTAATTAAATTTTCTAACAGTCACATTGATAAAAGTAAGTACAAGCAGTGAAATTATTTTTGTTAAGTCTTTTGTTTAATCCAATAGTCATTCCCTTGGTATCCTTGGGGTGGTTCCAAGACCTTCCCCATCCTAATACCAAAATATGGTGATGCTCAAAACCCTTATATAGCATAGTGTGGTATTTGCATATAACTTGTGCACATTCTCTCACAGACCTAAAAATCATCTCTAGAATATTTATAATACCTAATACAATATAAATGCTATGCTGTAGTTTCTGGTTTTAAAATTTGTACTGCTTTTTATTGTATTAATGTTTTTATTTTAATAAAATATTTTTTTTTACTTTTTTTTTTTTTGAGAGATTTTCACTGTAGGGCGCGTGCGCTCGCTAGACAGAGAGAGACATAGAGACAGAAAGCGAGAAATCACCCCCCAGGAGGGATGGTCACGCCGCAATCCCTTCTCCTCCATTCTCCTCTCGGGATCTTGGGCACGCACGCACATGCGCCCGGCGTGAGTTTTAAGCCACCGGGTCCGGGACACGAACTACGGTCGACTACGTGGGAGTCCAGCGACATAGCCATTACACTAACTGCTGGTTCCCAATAAAATATTTTTGATCTGTGTTTGGCTGAATGCTCTGAAGCAGGACCTGTGGCTATGGAGAGCCAATTGCATATCCAAAATATTATTATTTTATTATAAGATCAACATGAAAACATTTTTGTTTCATTTGTTTTTGCTTTAGGGCAGGTGTGTTCATTGGAGAGAGACAGAGGGAGAGAGTGAGGGAGAGGGAAAGTGAGAAATCACCCTCTAGAGTGGATGGTCACATCACAATCCCTTCTCCTCCATTCTCCTCTTGGGATTTTGGACACACACACACATGCCCAGCATGATTTTCTTTCTTTCTTCTATTTTTTTTTTTTTTTTAGAGATTTTCGCTATAGGGCACATGTACTCTCCATAGACACAAGGGAGACAGAAAGCAAGAAATCAACTCTCCCCACCAACCCCCGGCCCCAGAAGGGATGGCTACCTTGCAATCCCTTCTCCATTCTCCTCTTGGGATTTTGGGCATGCACGCACACATGCCTAGTGAGTTTCAAGTCACCGGGTCCAGGACTCAAACCTTGGTCACCCATGTGGGAGTCCAATGCCTTAACCACTATACTACTGGGTGGTCCCCAGCATGATTTTCAAGCTGCCTGGTTCAGGACTTAAACCATTCAGTCAGCCACGTGGGATCCAGCCACCATAATGACCAAACCACCAGCTGACTCCAACATAAAAGATTATTAAAAATGTATTAAAACCTGGAACCAGCAGTTGGTGTAATGGCTATGTTGCTGGACTCCCATGTAGACGACTGTGAGTCCCATACCCGGTGGCTTAAACTCGCGCCAGGTGTGTGTGCGTGCGTGCCTGAGATCCCGAGAGCAGAATGGAGGAGAACGGATTGTGGCGCGGCCTTCCCCCCTGGGGGGGGGTGATTTCTCACTTTCTGTCTGTCTCTCTCTGTCTTTCTGGCAAGCACACGTGCCCTATAGCAAAAACCACTCAAAAAAAAAAAGCATTAAAACCTTTTTGTATGAAATCTTTGAAGTCCCTCTGTTATTTGACTCTTTTATTTTATTTTACTTTATGTTGTTTTAGCACCTATCAATTCAAAGCAGGCAGATGTCAAGCACGCAGTTGGCAGCATGTGACTAGCTAGGAGCGACGGTGCCGGACTCTTCAGCCCTCCGCCCTGTGCCCGTGGAGGCACGCAGCAAGGTGTGTTGTGTAACCTGCTGTACGAGGAGCATTGTTTCTGAAAAGGCTCGGTGATTATGATTAGCCCTGAAATGTTTTTGTTAACACGACTCTCCTCTAACAGCAGCTTAAGATGTCAAGTGTAAGCAGAGCACAGAAGCTGGCGGCTCAGCCTCGCAGGTGAAGAAATTGCCATTCAGTGTTCTGTTTACCGTTTACATAAGAAATCAGGAGCTGCCAGAGCTGGCTGATGGCGGCCGTGCTGACTTGATCGTTTGCCCTTAAATTAAAACTGAGCTACATTTGATTTATCACCTCAGCTGTCACTTCTCCCCTCCACTGAACCTTTCCTAAGACCACGGTAAATGTCACTCCTAAGGTTCAGAACTATGCAGAACATGTTCATCCTACCAGCCTCCCTCAAACAAAACAGCATTAGTCATCAGCGTCGAGGGTGGGATGGAGAAAGGCCTTGGATTTGACGCAATGAAGGAATAATTGGGCTAATCACTAGGTTCATTTTGTCTGTATCCCGCAAGATCAAGTTTGGAGTCCTTGGGGCCTGCAGGTGTGTCCTCGGTGCTGCCCATGCCATGGAACCCACTGGAGCCCAGGACATCCTCGCTATTTGGAAGACAACACGTTCTTGTCTTGTTGGAGAAATTGGAGGATATTTGGCTAGAACAGAGAAAGTCTGGTGGAAAGGGTGTGAAAAACTACTTTTATATATTTGAGGACTTCTTTAGAGGAGTTAGACAGAATGAGAATAAATCTTTACCTCAATGTATAGAAGATATCTTTTATCTTTTTTTTTAATCTGCCAGAGGACAGAGACAGAGAGACAGTGAGATGGAGGGAAGAAGAGAGGGAGAAGGAGAAGGCACCCTCCCTGCATTGTAGTGTGATGGTTATGCCACAATCCATTCTCCTCTATTTACACTCTATTGGAATTTGGGACACACAACACATACCTGGTGTGCTTTCCAAGCTGTAGGGGCTATGGTTCGGACTGTGCAGTTGGCCATGTGGAATCCAGCTCCCTTCACTACCAGGCCATGGGGCTGTCTTGAAGAGTTTTATTTTTTAAATTAAAATTAAAAAGTGTTTATTTAATTATTATTTAAAATTTTGCTATTGGGCATGTATGCTCATCAGAGAGAAAGAGAGAGAGAGAGAGGGAAAGTAAGAAAGCAAGCCACCAGGTCCAGGATTTGAACCATAGTTGGCCAGGACTTGAACCTGTTGGCCCTGGAAGACATTTTAAAATGAGATTATGACATCATTAAAAAAGATGCAGACATCAGATTGTTTCCCTAAAGAAGTATTTATTGAGTACCTGCTTTAAGACAAGCACTGTTACTTCTGTCATTTTGATTGTATTTCACAATATTTTGTTAAGGGAGGTATTATTACCTCATTTTTATAGATAATAAAATTGAGGCTCTAAGAGGTTCAGTACCCTCCAGAATATGCTGCCTTGGGGCGGGGTGGGGGTCACCTAGTCATTAGCATGTTGAAGCAGAGAACCCAACAATATCTATGAGAATTAGAACGTGTCAGCTATCCTGACAAATGATTATTGCTACTTGTTTTAACTGCACTTAGTGATAAAATGTTGGAAATTCTAATGCAGGTATTAAGGTGATGTGACTAAAGAGACATTATATAGATTGAGTAATGGTTTTCCAATTCTTTTTAAGAATTTTTGTCTTGCCCAGGTGGGAGCTTTAGCAGTAGGAGCCACTCTCCACTCTAGCCCACCCCATTTGTCTGTACTAGGTAGGGGTGGGGTGGCTCAGCTGTCTGCTGGTCCTATCCCCTGAAGGTGGCACCTGAGGGCTTCCAAAACCCTAAAGGCTCTGAGAAGCTCAACTTTCAAAATACTGAGCTAGAGTTTGGGCTTTAACCATAATGTAAGCACTTAACTGCTTATTTATTTTTTATTTAGTAGTAATAATAATGATGATCATTGAGCACTGCACTAAGCTTTATTTATTTATTTTCAGTCTTAATAACAACCTGCAATATAGGTCTGATTATTTTTTATAATATATTATAAGGAAGCCAAGATTAGGGAGTTCAGTAAGTTGCCCAGCACAGCAGAGAAAGGGGAGGAGGTGATTTTTTTTTTTTTTTAAGAGAGATTTTTGCTATAGGGTATGTGGTGTGCTTGCCCAAGAGAGACAGAGTGAAACAGAGAGAAAGCAAGAAATCACCCTCCCCAGGGCCGATGGCCATGCTGTTGTTTCTTCTTCTCCATTCTCTTCTTGGGATCTTAGGTACACATGCACATGTGTCCAGTGTGAGTTTAAGTCACTGGATCTGGGACATGAACCACGGTTGACTACATGGGAGTCCAGGAACATAACCATTACACCATCTGCTGGTCCCAAGGGAGGAGGTGAAATCTGATTCCAGGTCCCCCCATCTTGTTCCAAAACCTATTGTCGCAAAATAGCTTTCATGTGGCAACATTTCAAAAGCAACATTCCCTTTCCCACCTTTGAAATGCTAGAAAGCTAACTTTTTAGATAACATTGAAAAAATTCCCCACTCTACTCTCATTTCATTGGGATTTGGAATACAGAGATCTGAGTTTCATTCCTAGCGGACCATAGACGCAGGTTAAATTGTTGACATCTGTCCTCCATGGCATAGATGCAAAGATGAGTCTGAGGGCTGATGTCTGAGGGGATTGTCTGAACCTCAGCACAACCATGCTTTCCATGTGGAAAGAGACGGAGAGGTGGAGGGTCGTAGGGCCATGGTTTTCAGTTGAAGGAAATACTGAATTAGTTATCTAAAGTGAAAGATCTTGGGCACACACGCACATGTGCCCAGTGTGAGTTTAAGCTACCGAGTCCAGGACTCGAAACGCAGTCAACTACATGGGAGTCCAGCAACATAGCCCTTACACTAACTGCTGGTCCCAGTGAGTGGATGTTTGTGGTGGGTTTTGCCTTGGGCCACTGACCAAGGATTAATGAGAGAAGACTTGAGTTACCATTAGAATTTGTAGAAGCTGAAGTTGTTTTGATCACATACCTAACATGCAAGAGGTGACAATCTGATCAATGGTCCCTGAAAGGCTCGCGGGATTCCTGAGAGGTGAAGAAAAGATCGATGCAATTGCCAGTAAGACTACTTAGTGACCCAGTCACTCCTACCCGCACTCGGGTAGCACAACTGAGCTCTAGAATGATGAGAACCAAATTTCAGCCTCAGATGAAAGGAAGGTTCTGTGGTACCAGCAGCTGTAGCCTTCTGCGGAGTCTTTTCTCAGAAAAAGTCTAGCTTCTGCCTGTACCTGCACATTGCTTTGTCCAGTGTGTGTTTTCAGGATATGTGCGAGCTCAGCACTTCACATTGATTGGATGGGAACTTCTGGTGAGATGGCAGTGCTGTTCAAAGACGTTCCCTTCTGCTTCAAATGGTAAAATATATTGAAAAAAAGGATGACTTGCTTGAGTTTTCTATAACAGTAATCAATATGCAAGTGTCTGAAGAGAAGGGGGGCACATTTTGAAGAAAAAGGGAGTGTGATATCAAGTGGTTCAGGGCCAGATATATGCCTTTGGAATTAGGTATTTTTTTTTTTGTTGTTGTTGTTTGTTTTTTCTTTATGAGAGAAGAGGGAGGAGGGGAGAAAGACAGGGAGAGAGAGAGCGAAGGAAAGGAAAAGAGACAGAGAAAGACACTTTTGACAGGATCTTGCTGTCATGACTTCCTGTCCCAGCCTTAAAATTAGCTAGATTCGTGAAACCAAGCCTTGTGTGTACCAGCTGGCCTGGGAGCCAAACTCAGGTCTCCAGGTGGCTTCCAGTTTTTTGTCAATGATACTAACTGTGCACCACTGGCAAGGCTGGGATTAGAGTTTTGATGTTCATAGAAGAACAGGCATTGGGATCACAGGCTCATTGGCTACAGATAAATTAGAACTGAGTTTATTACAAAAAGGTCAGAAGTTAAGAAAGAATTGTCCTCACCGTTAATGTCCTTTGACCCAGGAACATGGCATGCAAGAGGATGTCATTTGCTCAGAGATTTTGGGAAAAATGGTCAAGAATAGGGAATTGGAATTGGAATCTTGAACTTGTTGTGTGCAAGTTTAAGGTCAGAACTCTTGTATTGTCTAATCAGTATGGAAAACCCAAGCATGATTATCCCCAAAACTCTCCATAACATTTTTACATCCAGCACATAT
>NW_006159602.1:4959844-4983852 GCF_000334495.1 Tupaia belangeri chinensis | reverse complement strand
TTCCTGCTAAAGATGTGCTCACAAACAAAAATTACAATGCATTAGGGAAACTCATCCCATAACAGTCAACAGTAGCCATAAACAGGGGGTAGATAGTACTCTAGTGGAATCAAATAGAATGATGTGAAATGAACGTAAGTGTATTTAAAAGGCTCAAAGCAACATAGGAAAAATAGAATCTATAAAGTGAAAATAAGACCTATGAAGAAGAACGGGCAGATCTGATAAGAAATAGAGAAATTTAAAACAACAATAAAAAATAATTAAAATCAGTGGACTGGGATAAAATAGTGGTCTAGACCAGGGATCAGCACACTTTGGCATGTGGACAAACTACTTGTTTTTATGAAAAAAGTTTTATTGAACACAGCCATGCTCATTCATTAATTTATCTTCTTAGACTGCTGGTGGACTACAGGTTAAATCCATTGTTTTGAAATAATTATCTTTGGCTACAATGATCAATAATAAGGTGGGATCAGTCCAAGACTGAACAGGCAGTTCTGGGCAGATATCCCCCCAGAAGTGTTCTTTGTATAATAAAGGGGGGGGGAGTCTTTGTATAAGGTCATGGGGGTTTTTGTGCAAGACTGTAGTTTTCTGACAGTTCTTGTAGTAACATTTATCATAGGGATGTGTCTGTGATAGTTCCTCTTTTATGGTTTCTCAACTCCATTTTATTAGGGTTTAGTGTAAGCGACTCCATTTGGATTCTGAGAACTTCCACAGCAGTCCTGTTTTATATCTACTTTTTTTTTTTTGAAGAGGTTTTTGCTATAGGGCGCGTGCGCTCTCCAGACAGACAGAGAGAAACAGAGAGACAGAAAGTGAGAAATCACCCCCCAGGGAGGATGGCCACACTGCAATACCTTCTTCTCCAATCTCCTCCCGGGATCTTGGGCACACATGCACACGCACCCGGCATGAGTTTTAAGCCACCGGGTCCAAGACACGAACCACGTTCGACTGCATGGGAGTCCAGCGACATAGCCATTACGCTAACTGCTGGTCCCTTTAATATCTACTTTTTAAAGTTAACTTATTTTATATCTTTTTTGAGAGAGAACATGTGAGAGAGCATGAGGGACCGATAGGCATACTTGACAGGGTCTCATATATCATAATCCCCTCTCACAGCCCTCCAGCCAGTTAAGGTCATGGGCATGCGTTTCAAGTAGGCTCAGGATCCAAGCCTATGATTAGCCATATGGCTTCCAGCATTGCAGTTCATTATACTACCACCTGTGCCACTGTGGCTGAGTCCTAATACACATTTAAAGAAGTTCCAGGAGGAAGGAATGTTGGCTAGTGCTTTTCAAACTTTAGTGTGCATGATTTACCTGGGTATCTTGTTGAACTATTGATACTGATTCTGTAGGTCTAGGGGATGCCAAATACTTTGCATTTCTAACAAGTTCCTGTGTAGTGAAGGTGCTCTTGATCCATGGATCACATTTTGAGTGGTAAAGATACAGAGAACAGAGGATCGGCAATATTTAGAGAGGATACCAGAGAAGTTTTAAGAGTTTTAATATGCCAGAGTCTACTCTTTGTTTATTGCCATCTGTGTTCTTATTTTCTAAAAAAGTAGATATGCACCTTCAACTGCTGGGGAAACCAGAGAGTGCATTTCAGCAGATGGGGCAGGGCGTGGAGGGCTTTGAATTAGGTTCACGTCTCTGCAAGTCACTGGCCATCTCGGTTACTCACATCCACACACTATGCACACATGCACAGAAGTGCTCATAGGAACCCAATGCTTGATGATTTTGTCAGATTTCCCCCCTATTTCACTGTTGTCTTTGCAAAGAGGCCTGTCTAAGTGAACACAATTTCACTGTCAGTGTCTACTCATTTCAGACCTAGATTTTGGACTCTGGACCTCAAGGGACTCTGTGACCCCTGGACAAGAGAACACCTAGAAAGCTTGGGTCTGCCTTGGTATGAGATTGACCCTGAGACCTTCAATCTAGACTAGTATGGATTTAAAACAGTATTAGAGCTACCCCAGTGCGGTAAGGATCCCTTAGATCTGAAGAGGTGAAAGGCTGCCCCAGTCAACAATGCTACGGCCACATGGGTTCTTCTCCCAGTGTGGGATCTCTCTGTCCTGGACCATGATGACAACACTCAGGGCTGATGAAGGCATCAGCCCTGTGGCTATAACCTGAGTGCTCAGCTTCCCTGAGCAGACTTCGTGCCCTACAAAGGAAAGCAATTGTAAATGTCACTTGCTTTACATGCTGGAAAAGAGACGACTTGTGTGTTCTGTACAGTGGAACTTAAATTTCACAGATGAGAGAGAGGTATTAAAACAACCTGTACCAAGTTGTAAATGGTTCTTATTTAAACCAGCCTTCCCATTCTTGCGATGATAGTGTGTGCCATGGTGGAGTTGAAATTCTCTTCTTTATGTGCATTTAGAAGTTTATGCTAGTCTGTACAATTTGTATGTCTGTAATCAATCTCTTTGACTGTGATAAATCTATGATGTCCATGAAAGAATATGTTCAGAATTCAGTTCTGAGATGGATATTGGTTCTTCTTTTGTCCAACCAGCAGAATGGATTATGACTTAGGTTACTTTTCATCTCTTGGGGAAATAGTTAGTGTATAATACCTACATGAGCTATGATATATAATAAAATATTAGCAAGTATTATATAACTAGTTAATACTGTCAAATAGTGCTATGCAGCAGGCATTGCTGTAAGGGGATCTTCACGCATCTTTTGACATGTAATCTCCCATGATATAGACTGTTATTGCCCCCACTTTGCAGAAGAAGAACCTGAGGCATCGGGTGGTTCTGTAACTTGTGCAGGTTACACTAGTAATCAGGAGCAGAGTCAGGATTTGAACGAGACAGTCTAACCTGAGTGACCGTAAGTATAACGCTATTTGTTGGTAAAATACAGTATCATTTTTTTGCCTACCTTATAGGAAACAAGCACATTGCCAAGACCCTAATGGAGTCCAGACTTGGGTTGTCCAACATGGCAGCCACCTGAGGCCACTGAGCCCTTGAAATGTGGCTAGTGCAAACTGAGGTTTTTCTAAAAGTAAGATACAGATGGGATATTGAAGACTTGGTGTGAGCAAAGGAACACAAAATGTCTCTTTCATAACTTCTTATTGATTAAATGTTAAAGTGACATTATTTTAAATATATTAGGATAAATACAATACATTCTTATAATTATTTTTCCCCTTTCTTTTAACTTTATAAATGTGGTTCTTGGAACATTTAAAGTTATCCTTGTGGCTTGCCTTTGTAGCTAACATTTCCATGGGACTGTGCTGGCCTAGATAGTTTGTTCATTTATTCACTAATTCATCCAACCTGGTCTGGCACAGGTACCAGCAGTGATGAGACTCTGAGGATCTACCAGTTAAAGAGAAAGAAGCTCAATATTCTAGAAAGGTGGGTGGGATGGGGTGGAGACTTACCACTATAAATAGTTCCGTAATGAATTAGTTAATGAATTACCATCTTTCTTCAGCGTGATAAGGAAGAAGGGGTGGCTAGGAGAAATGACACTAGGGGCATCTAAGAGTCATTTGATAACTATTAATCATTCAAAAATATCTTTTGAGTGTATGGATGAATCGGGGGCTAGAGGAGGCTTTTCTGAGAGGATTCTGAACAATTTGGAGAGAGTCCTTGTTCCTTCTGCTGTGATCCCAGGCCGCCATGCTGGTGGCTTTGGTTGCTTTTCCCTTTCCATCAGGACAATTGTTTCAGGCCCTGCGTCAGTTGCACAGCCATGCCCAGGAGTTCTGTGGGGAGGGCGGGGGCATGGGGAGCTCTATTCCCTGGTAAGGAGAGGAACAGTCCTCAGGCACTGCGGGCATCTCAAGGAGACAGAAGGGCTGGTGGACCTTCTCATTGCCCTCCACCCTCAAGCAGGGCCCGGCACCCCTAGCACCTCAGGACCCAATTTTTCTCAAGTGGAGGTTTCAAGTTGCTTCTCCTCTCTTTCCTAGTCCCCCCACTAAGTTTGCCGTGGCAGTATTTTCATTTATTGCACAATCCATTGGACAGGTTTTTATTTTGTTGTTGTTTCTACCCAGTGTAAGTGAGATCTCCAGTAGGGAAAATGACTTTTAAATCTTTTGTGATCCTAGAGTACAAAATGTTCTCAGTTCCTTCCCCTGAGCACTTTCCATTTCTGTGGCAAGAGTTACAATGGAGTGCTTATTCTGGTCAACAGCAGAGCTGCAGTGGCAGGTGGAGAGGAGAAGAGAGTGGCTGGTGCCGTGGGGCCGGGTGCTGGAATCTGTTGCCTGTACCCAACCCAAAGCAGTAGGGAGTCTGGAAGGAAGCTGGGCCTGGGGACAGAGGGTGGCTTTGGGTAGTACCAGAGGAATGTTAGACACCTGCCCCTGGGTCTTGTGCAGTTCTGGGGGGAGTGGGGAGGTCTTGGACAGGTCTCCTTCAGGAGATCTGATTCCAGTTTCTAAGTTACCCAGTGAGCCAGAAAACAATAAAACCACTATAACCCAGATAGGGGTGATTTTGTTGGGTTCTGAGCCTATCTATTTCACCAGGATTTTATATTGGCCTTAAACACAAAAAGAAGAACTACTCCAGGGTGGGTAATTATTTCAGTGGGATCATTAGGCATTGTGCCCTGAATATACTGGGCACCTAACATATATTTGTATAGTCAATAAATAAGATTTTGCAATAAGAAAGTCACTTTTAATTTGCCACACAGGTACTACCTGGGTGGGAAGTCAAATTGGCAAAGCATTATAATGTGGTTTGGTAGACATTGTATAGCTTTGTTCTAAGATTGTCCTAAAGACCCAAGTGGGTCTTGGCTGGGCTAGTGGTCTCTCAGATCTCTTCCTGCTCTAAGATCCCGTGATTCTTTAAAATACGCATGGCCAGGGAGAGGCTTCTGACCTGGAGGAGGGTTTGGGCTTTGTGTCTGCCTGGTGGTGACTACTGCTCCTTTCCAGCAGGGTGTTTCAACCTCCGCACTGTCGCCTTAGGGGCTGGGTAGTTCTGTGCACTGCAGGCTGTTAGCACCACAAACCTCCTCCCACTGGATGCCCGTGGCACTTCCCTCCTCCCTACAAGTAGTGCGAAGTAAAGATGCTTCTAGATGTTGTCCAATGTTCCCTGGGGCATGGGAGGATACATTAGCCCTATCTGAGGCCATGGTCTCTAGGAATTGAGACAGCAGTGCAGAGGATATGTAATAATACATTATGCAAAATAAGTTTCTACTGGAATATATCATATAACATTCGGGGCTCATGAATTTCTCTTCCCAGAGCACTTTATTGGGCACCTATAAACATGTCTGACCTCCTTCTGTGCTTGCTGATCTAGGGTGGGAAGACTGCAAGGAGGAGGTTCCTACAGCACAGGGTGGTTCTGGCGGTGACTAACTGCACACGGATGACACCCAGTCTGCTGCATCCTCCTGTTCACACCTCTTCCTCTATTCCTTGTGTAGGGCAGAGTTTCTAGAACTTAAATGTCCACTAACATCACCTGGGGGCTTTGACAACAATAACATGTCTGGCTTCTAGGTCAGGATTCCCATTTAATTGGTGGCAGCTGGCAGCTGGTGCGGCGGTCTTGTCCTAAAGCTCCTCAGGTGATCCAACAGTACAGCTGGGACTGCGAGTCCCTGATGTAGCAAAGCATACTGGCTTTGCGGTGGGACACGCCTGACTTTAGTCCCAGCTGGCCAAACTTCTTTCTGTTTACTTGATAAAACTGAGAATAATAATAGCTTCCTCCTAAGCTGTAGTTCCAAGAGAAAGAGGTCAGGTCTGAAGAAGATTTTTTTCTTTTCTATTTTTAGTTTTGTCACTGGGCACATGCACTCACCAGAGAGAGACAGAGAAGGAGAGTGAAAAATTGTACCCCCCCAACCCCGCCTGGAATTGGGGGATGGCCCCACCTCAATTCCTTCTCCTTCATCCTTCTACTGGGATTTTAGGCACATGTACCTGGCATGATTTTCTCTTTTCTTTTCTCTTTTTTTCTTTTTTGTTTTTTCTTTCCCTTCTCTTCTTTTCTCTTTTTTAGAGAGATTTTTGCTATAGGGTGTGTACACTCATTGGAGAGACAGAGAGAGTCAGAGAGACAGAAAGCGAGAAACTACCCCCTGGGGGGTAGTCATGCTGGAATCCCCTCTCCTTTCTTAGGATGATGGGCATGCATGCACATGTGCCGGGCATGAGTTTCAAGTCTCTGGGTCTGGGACTTGAACTGTAGTTGACCCTCTGGGAGTCCAGCAATGTAACAATTTTGTCCTCTGCTGGTCCCTCCAGCATGATTTTCAAGCTGCCAGGTCTGGGACTCAAACCGAGCAGTTGGCCATGTGGGATCCAGTGTCTTACCCTCTATACTATCTCCTGCCCCTGGAGGGGCATCTTATTGTGAGGTACATAATACAAGTTCAATAAATCCCCTCTCCTCTCTGGTTTTTCCTTCCCTTATCCACTTCCTTCCCACTCTTTCTTCTAGGTACAGGCCAGAATTCAGGGCTCTTGGTATCTTTATGTGGACGATGTGAGACTGCTTCTTCTGACTCCCTATGGAGCTACTTTAGCTCCCCGAACCTACAAAGATCCAGTTTCTGCACATTTCTGAGGCACTAGGTTGTGTAGGGTCAGAGGGGTCTCCCAGCAGATTCCCAGAGAAGTCTACCTCAGGGGCGGCTGTGTGTTGTCAGGGCAACCAGCAAAGCACACTCCTGGTCAGGGATGAGTCTCAATGCAGCCTGGGAGTGGGTGGGTATTGGGGGCAGAGCCAGTACACAATGTGAGCCTGGGTCACAGGGGTCAGCTGAAGGTGACAGGAAAAAAGGAAGTTCCAGTCATTCTTTCCTTCATTTATCCTTTCAAGTTATTTTCTTTTTAAAGGACCCCCTGCAGATACAGGCCCCTGGAACTGAAACAATGCCTTGGTTATGTTGATCCAGGGAGTGATAAAGACCCTTGAAACACATGTTCTGGGGAAGTCCTTAGCCCTCTTGGAGGCCACTGACCTGGCACAGTGTTTAACCAGGGGCCAGGAGTTCCTGTGCTGTGCGTATCTGGCCTGTGCCCGCAGTTTAACCTCTCCTCCCACTACTTCATCAAGCAGAAATCAGTAGTCACGAAGGTATTAGCATGGAGCCGAAGAGCCTGGTAAATAAACTTAAAGATTACAAGCTGTTTTAGCTTGCTCTTCTGCTGCTAACAACGGAACACCACATTGGGTAATTTATAAAGAGGGTTATTTAGCTTACGGCTTGGAGGTCCAAGGTCAAGGGGCTGCCTCTGGTGAGGATCTTCTTGTCAGTGAGGGCTTTGTCCAGATTCCCGAGGTGGCACAGGGCACCACGTGACCGGATAGAGCTAGCGCAAACGTGTCCACATGTCTGCGTCTGCTGTTCCTATATAGCACCCAGGAGGCAGTCATGGCACCCCATCTTCATGACCTCATTAACCCCATCATCCCTCAAAGGCCCCACCTTTCAGCACCATGATCTGATTAAGTCTCCTCTCTTTCAACATGGTTACCATGGTTCACCAAATTCCAACACATGAATTTATTTTTATTTTCTTTTTTAAGAGAGAGATTTTTTTTGCTATAGGGTATATGGGCTCACCAGAGAGACAGAAAGTGAGAAATCACCCACCTAGGGAGGATGGCCACGCCACAATTTCTTCTCCTCCATTCTCCTCTCGGCATTTTGGGCAGGCACACACATGTATTTGGTGTGAGTTTTAAACTGCCAGCTCCAGGTCTAGAACTGTGGTTGACCACGTGGGAGCAAAGTGACCATTATGCCATCTGCTGGTCCCCCAACACATAAATTTCTGGGGAACACATCAAACCATAGCACATGTTCACCAAATCATTCCCCTAATTCATTCTCTTTTCATGAAAAAGACTTATAAAATAGATGAAATGTGTGTTTTTCCATGGTTTACCAGAAAAGGGTAACCCTGGCCAGGTGATTTTTAACCAGAAACCACGAGTAGATGGTTGGAACCTGCATAAGAAACCTGTTATGGATGTTCATTAGACAGGTGGTTCTCAACCAGGGGTGATTATGCCCCTCTGAAGACATTCGGCTGTGCCTGGAAACATTTCCGGGTGTTGCGACTAGGGGAGGATGCTATAGTGTCTAGTGAGGCGGCTGCTAAATGCTCTGGGATGTGCAGGACAGCTCCCTGTGAGACAGTATCGGTAGTGCCGAGGTCAGAAGTCCTGTCTTGGACACACAGGTGCGCAGTGCTGGTGCTGAGATGTAGGTCAGAAGTCCTGTCTTGGACACACAGGTGTCCTGTGCTGGTGCTGGGACGCGAACTCAGGCAGCTCTACATTCAGAGCCCGGCTCTCCCCTGCTGAAACAGCTCCCTTAGCTCAGTGACAGTGAAGATCTGGGCACACTGCAGCCAAATGATGATGATGACTATACTCATAACTTGATTTCATTAGTGTCTACTCTGGGCTGAGTCCAGAGCTGGGCCCTTACAGACATCAACATACTGAATTCTCACAGTCGTCTTTAACTATGTAGTGGAGGGCGTGGGGCCACACAGTAAGTAAGACAAGAAATCCTGGTTTGTACTTTTGGAGGTTTTTTTCCTCCAAAGCTTGGATTGTCTATGCCCAAGGTAACCAGAGGAACAGATAGTGGCGAAGAGCCTGAATTCTTTTGTTTAGGATGGATGTTATCCAAGAGTTGGTCTTTCCTTCCTTCAGGTAGTTGGAGTGAGTTTTTACTTTGTAAGTTTTTTTATTTTTTAAAAATTTTAAAAGTTTTTTTGCCATAGGGTGCATGTGCTTGCTGGAGAGGGAGAGAGAGAGAGAGAATGAGAAGGAAAAGTAAGAAATCACCTCCCAGGGGGGATGACCACACCACAATCCCTTCTATTCTCCTCTCAGGATTTGGGACACGCACACCCACCATGATTTTCAAGCCACCGGGTGTGAGACTTGAACTGTGGTCAGTCATGTGGGAGTACAATGCTTTCATCATTATGCCATCTGCTGGCCCCCACTTTGTAACTTTTAAATCCTACCTTGATTTATTTTCCACAAATAGTGGTTTTGGCCAGTTCCCTTTCAGAAGTAACAGTACTAATGTGTCCTGTTCACAGGATGGACAGAGTAACTTGTGTGGGTTTCTCAAATCACAGGCTAACTAGGGACAGTAGGTGGCAGCTCCTTGGGGTTCTCTGGGTACCTCCAGATGTTCCCTGCCAGCTGGATACTGCACTCATCCATACCAGCTGCTAGGAGCTGGAAGCTCAGGGACCTGCCAGGCTGCCCATGTTAGGGGCCTGGAAAGACTCCTGCCACCCCCCCCTGGCTGGTGTGACTCAGGCCCCTCTGGGAAGCTGTAGGGAGGGCTGATGGGGCACTACGTAGCCAGGCCAGATACTTGATTCTGAGATAGGTTCCCATAAATAGGTGTGTCACACTGACTTTGGGTCTCAGTTTCTGCATCTGAAAATGGAGAACTTTGCAACTCTTCAGTTTTCTCTCTCTGCCATTCTGTGACTCAGAGCAGAGAGGTCTGATTTCCAATGTAAAGAAGACAAGCAAAAGGGAAAGTCTAAAGAGGTTTTTATTTGCCAAATCAGAAGGAGGAGAGGATCTTCAGACTGGAGCCCCTACGGGTAGACTTGAGGAAGTTTTTGTAATGTTTGCAACTTCCTCCCTTTGCTTTTCGGAGTTAGAAAATCCTGAAAGTGGTGTGTGAACAAGGAGGAAGGAGGGACTGACCATGGGACCCTCACAAACACAGGCCCTTGGCTTTAACTCTGTGGTCACCACTCCCTGGAGTAGCTCTCTCTTGGAGAAGGCCAGGGGAACTTCTTGGTCCTTCTGACTAGATGCCTTGAGTTAATGCTGGGCCTGTCCCTCTCCCAGATACACTTTGGTCTGGCTCCCCCTCTCCTCCCACCATCATTCCCTTCTCAGAGTATGTGCTCCTGCTCACAGGTCCTGTGACAGAGGCACATGTGGCACGACCTCATACTTCTTGCATTCCGCTGCCATGTCGAAGGGCTATACTTAGGTGGTGGGGGGGGCGGTCCTTATTCACAGGTTGTTCAGAGAGCAAGGTTAGCTGCTTCCCTCTCTGGGAAATATCTAAACTGGGAGTCCCAGGAAGTTGCTGGTGAACAGAGAAACTAAGGCTAAAACATCCTGTCATCGAGGGGCTGAGAAGGACATGGGGTCAAGCTGAGGAAGCCAGTCTGCAGGGATAAGCAATCCCAAGCCTGTGAAAGGACAGACTGGCTGTAGTGCTCAGCAGCTTTCCTGTCCCAAGGGGCTCTTGACATGCTGTCGGTGGGGTCCATGGGTCCTCCTGGGTCCTTACAATGATGCCTCTTTACAATGACACATGTCTGGGCTGAGGTCCTCATTCCTGTAACAGGAGGAAATGATAGAAGGCTCCACTTTCTCCTCAGCTGAGAGGTTTGTTTGTTTGCTTGTTTGTTTGTTTGTTTTTAACTCTTCTTCTTCCACACCGATTCTGCCTTGGAAATGTAGGTATTTCTTTTCTTACTTTTTTTTCTTTGGAGAGGATTTTGCTATACGGTGCATGTGCTCACCAGAAAGACAGAGAGATACAGAGAGATAGAAAGTGGGAAATCACCCGTTAGGGGGATGGCCATGCTGCAATCCCTTCTCCTTCATTCTCCTCTCGGGATCTTGGGAATGCACACACATGTGCCCAGCAGGAGTTTAAGCCACTGGGTCTGGGACTCGAACTGCAGTCAACTACATGGGAGTCCAGCAACATAGCCATTACGCCAACTGCTGGCCCTGGAAATGTAGGTATTTCTTCCTGGGCTGCACGAGGACACTGAGGTAATGGTCCATTTTGCAGGTGAGGAACTTGAAAGATGAAAGATGGTCTTGGGGGGTGTGTGTCAAAGAGCTGGGCAAGTCTGAATTGGCTCTTCCTTGCCCTGATCAGTGGCTGCACTGGCTGCCCCCGCTGCTCTGGGGTAGACAGAACAAGTCAGACAAGGCCTCTGCCCTTAGTAACATGCAAAAAGAGGCACGGCGATTAGAAGAGGCTCTAACGGGATTTGTTTCTGACTTTCTCTTTGCTTAAAAGTCTTGTAGTCCAACTGGGAATTGAGATTTCATAAGGAACAGTGCAAGTGTAAAATTCATCCTTTAAGCCCAGCTTGCAGCAGGCCCTAGGCAAAATTGTGATGTCTGTGAAGTTTGCTGCTACTTCCACTAGGCCTTTGCTTCCGCCTGGCTCTCCTTTTTTTTTATTCTTCTGTCTAATCCCACTGCCACCTTTCCCCTTTACAACATGACCTTCTGCAGTGAAGTACAAAATAGCTGTTAGGACACAGTGTTACTTACACTCTTAAGTAATTTTACCTTCTGAAGACAAGTAGCCTTAAGCCCAAGAAAGAGTTGCAATTGTGAAGCGGAAAGAAGAGCAACTACAATAAAAATAGTGCACCTCCCCGCTGTGGTTGACATTATTTTTTCCTTATCCCACAGCAATTCCATGTCAACTCCTCCTTCTCTCTGGTTAGTCCCTTGCGTTTCTGAGGTGTCCCCTCCTGCAGTGGTGGAGGGTGCATTGCCTTGGTCTCATCTAATCATCCTGCCTGGAATGCCTTTGCCAGGGTTTGATTTAGACACGGGGTGCAATGCAAACCTGCTGATGAGACATAAGGGCGGCTTCTGGGAAGGGCCTGCCTCATCTAAATGGTATCTCAGGAGAACCTGCTCTCCTGCCCTCTTGGGGGCTGTTGTTGCATGACGTATGTTGCTTGGAGCATCTTCTGCCATCTTGCATTGATCTAGGGAGACACATTGGAGATGATGCCACAGAACCATGGAGAGTATCTGAGTCCTTGGTGACAGAAAACCTGCTCACAGCCTCAGAACTTCTTGTTCTGACAGATAATAAATTTTATTTGTTGATATTTATAATATTTACAAATATAAACTTATTCAAATTATTTATTTATAACAACTTTCATTTATATATTGTATAAATATACAAAATATATTTATTAAATATTATTTTATATATTTATAGAACTATATAATAAATTATATATGTCTATATTATATACATACATGTACATTATATACATATATGATATATACATATATGTGTATGTACTATGTAATATTATATAAAATTACATATGTACTATATAATGTGTTATGGGTTATAAATATATGATTACATAATATATACATACAATTTATTATACATATATTATTACATAATATATGCATATATAATGTATTATACATATATATGTAAATGGAGCTTAAAGAACTTAGATATCATCCCCCAAAGCACGCAGCCAAGTAGGGCCTCAAACCCAAATACCTCCCTTCAAAGTGCTTGGCTGTCAAACTACTGTGGTCAAAAATCAGTTTCTTGCCTCTACCTCCCTCTGTGACTAAGTTTCTTTCTTTCTTTTTTTTTTTTTTTGGAGAAGTTTTTGCTATAGAGCACGTACAGACAGACAGAGAGAGACAGAGAGACAGAAAATGAGAAATCACCCCCCAGGGGGGATGGCCATGCCGCAATTCCTTCTCCTCCATTCTCCTCTCGGGATCTTGGGCACGCACGCACATGCACCCGGTGTGAGTTTAAGCCACCAGGTCCAGGACTCAAACCGTTGTCGACTACATGGGAGTCCAGCGACATAGCCATTACGCTAACTGCTGGTACCTGTGACTAAGTTTCTTAACATTTCTTGCCTGTGAAATAAGAAACTGTACTGAATGGCATCAAATGTCTTTTCTAACTCGAAAAGTCTAGAGATAAAATTCTGACCAAGATTGTTGGTCTTCTTTGGGGCTCAGTACAAGTCCCATTGTGTGAGACAAGTTTGCATTTGGCTCACCCCTACGGTGCAGATAAGAGACTCCAGCTCCAAACAGCACACCCAGAAGTTTGCCCTATATACCTGTTGTAGTCCATAGCAGGTGGATTTCAGTCCAAGTCATGCCCTGGGAATGGCGTGGTGAGGAAGTCGGGGTGCCCCATAGTGCAGTCCCTGTAGCTGCACTCTACAGAGCAGGTACCAGTGCCCCACCTTCTTGGGCACTGGTGGGCCTTGCTAGTGGCCTCACAATGAATTCTACACTGCCCTTAATCCTTCACTTACTCTAGGGTTACACTCTCAGGCAGAAGGCCACATGAACTTAAGTTGTAAACCCTGGCATCAAATGTCCTAGGGTGGGCTCCCTGAGATGCAACCTAAAAAATGGGGATTTAAGTGGTTGGTTTGGGAAGCATTGATGAAGAGGTGGAGAAGTCAGACAGAGGAGGGAATGAAATCAGAAAGGGTTTGTTACAAAGTTACCCTGGGAGCAAATGGAGCTTAACCCTGCTAAGGAATTCTGGGCAACAGTGTGGACCATGTCCCTCTGCGTTATCCCACTGAGGGCCAGGGATATACTTAGTCACCCATCAACATTTGATAATCATGGCTGAGGTCTGCTAGGTGGGGAGGGGAGGTGGACAGCCCCTCCCACTCCCTGCTTGTCCTGGGCCCCACAGGTGCAAGGTGGGCTCTGTGGGCCAAAGAAGGCCTCAGGCCAAGAAGGCCTCAGGCCAGAGTCAGCCAGTAGCTGGTATTTAAAGCAACCTCATAGTTTGTGTCCAAGACCCCATGGCTTGAAAAATATCCCAGGAGCCTGTGGCTGGAGTGTGACATTGCACAAGCACCTGGCAATGGTTAGCCTGACTGCCTTCGAACCCTGCTGAGCTATGTCAAAACTGTCCTTAATCCTTCACTTACTCTAGGGTTACACTCTCAGGCAGGAGGCCACATGAACTTAAGTCGTAAGCCCTGGCTGCCAGGCCTGGGACATCAAGTGTCCTAGGTTGGGCTACCTGAGAAGCAACCCAAAAATGGGGATTTAAGTGGTTGGTTTGGGAGGTAGATTGTAATTGTCCTGGCATGTTATGGAATCTTCCAGAACCTTAGTTTTCTTACTTACGAGATGGGGATAATGGTTACACTGGATTGTAAAGGTTAAATAGAAAGAATAGATAAAAACATAATTAAGAACTTAAAGAATGCACAAAAATATGCACTGTGTTGTAGATATTTACATATCTACACCTGTAGCTACAGAAACATAGATATTTAGCTCAGAGTCAGCAGATGACAAACACTCCATCTGGTATGGCTGCATTATTACAGAGACAGGTTATTCCATCTTCCTGAAGGTGGACGTCTTCATTTGGGAATAGCTGTTATTGCTATTAGGTTGTTGTAAAAGTCATGCTGTATTTTTCTATTGGGTTGTTGTAAAAGTCATAACATATTTTTCTATGTTTTCTTATGCAAAAATACGTCATGACTTTCCCAACAACCCATCAGGATGTGCTTCAATATACCAACGCCACATATTTTGTCCTCTAGGCAAAGATTCAATATTGAAACAAAATTTAAATTCCACTCTCCCAAAGGAATCATTTAAAAACATGTGTTGCTCTTGTTTTGTCTTCTGAAACTACACAGGATTATTCTGTTTCATTTGCCTTCAAGTAAGAGAAGTGAGGAGATTTACCCCTAAGTCAGTGTATCCCAAAGGGTTGCCCAGAATTGCTGTTCTCCAGAGGAGAAAAGTCACAATTCCCAACTGGACCTTAAGGACTCCAAAAAGTCTTGCAATAAATTATTCCCCAAACTAATTTGAGGATGGAATTAGTGTCATGTGACGTGACAGATTTGGATTTCTCTGCCTTCTTTTCAAGAGTGTCCTTGTTGTAGACTATGAATACTACAGACACTGGAAATAAATGCTTGATTTTCACAAAAATATAATTCAATATATATTTTCCCCCCTAAAACCTTATTTTCCAGAGTCAGCCAGTAGCTGGTATTTAAAGCAACCTCACAGTTTGTGTCCAAGACCCCATGGCTTGAAAAACATCCCAGTCCCCTGTGTGTGTGTGTGTGCCCAAAGTCCCCAAAGGAGGAGAGCTGGAGGAGAAGGGAGTGTGGCATGACCATGTCGCATGGCACGGAGTGTCCTTCTCTTTCTCTCTCTGTTTCTCTCTGGGGGGTGCACACACCCTCTGGTGAATTTTTAAAAACAAAACAAACTTCTTTCCTCACTTTTCTTTTGTTGTTTCCAGAATATTTTTCACTACACAGCTGGAAAGACAAGAGCAGGAGGCAAAAGTGCTTGCTCTCTCTGGACCCACTCCCCTCTCACTCACAGAGCTTCTCAAGCTCCTTAAACACCAGCTGCTCCCTCCCTCCAGCCAAAGCTAGGGATCAAGGAAAAACTCCAGGCAGTGGAAACCTTGCTGCCTTATTTTTTCCCAGCCCTTGGACAGTGGTTTTTCCCTTGTTGTGAGCATAAAAAATTAAAACCTAAAATGGAAGGCATGTTTTCATCTGCACTTTTAGCCTCATCCTAATGCTGCAAAAAGCCTGTGCTGAAGAAGAATACCTGCTCAAGGACCAGCAGTTAGCATAATGGTTATGTTGCTGAACTCCCATGTAGTCAACTGCTGTTCGAGTCCCAGACCTGGTGGCTTAAAATTCATGCCAGGTGTGTGTGCGTGCGTGCCCAAGATCCCAAGAGGAGAATGGAGGAGAAGGGATTGCGGCGTGGCCATCCCCCCCAGGGTGGTGATTTCTCACTTTCTGTCTGTCTTTCTCTGTCTGATAAGCGCACATGCTCTATAGCAAAACAAACAAACAAACAAACAAAAAACAAAAAAAAAAAACCAACAAGAACAAAAAACCTCTTCAAAAAAAAAAAAAAATGAAGAAGAATACCTGCTCTGTCCATAAATGAGTAACAGGGCTCCTCACCCACAGCCAGGGGTTCAGAGAAAGGTCAGTCCCATGATTTGAATGACAATAGCTGTGCCTCATTGTTCTTGCCTTGACAGAGACAGGCCAGGTCAGGCCAGGCCTCTTTTACACGCAAACGTGTCCTTAGGTTTGAGGGATGATGCCTGGGAGAAGCACAGAGCCACAGGATCTCAGCGCTGTGAGCAGTCTGGAGACTGTCAAACCCAGATTCTCTACAAACCAAGCAGCTGCAGCCCAGAGCGGTTACGTGCTTTGTTCTAGGTCACAAAGCAGACGTTGCTTCTTCCTATGGCTCTAAAGTTACCTGTCTTTGCTTTCTTTTCTATTCTTCCGTTTGTGGAGGTTATGGGGCAGGGGGTGCTTCACAGGTCTGATTTTTACCTTTCCCCATTTGCAGCCAAGAAATATATTGCTGTGCTTAAGGTCTCTTTCATTCGTTCAGTAAATATTTATTAAGTGCTTACTGGGTGTCAGGCATAGTGCCAGGGCATCCTTTCACTGTGTCTGTTAAACAAACATGATTTATTTCCGACTGAAGCTGGTAGAATGAGGCCCTAGGGCAGTTGCTTTATGCACAAAAAATATCATGTTGTGTTTTCTAGTTCCTGGCACCAGACACAATGGCTCCAGTCACCAAAGAACCCAACTGCCGTATCCAGTCCAGCCCCTTGTTGTCTCTTGATACAAGACAGTCCATGTCTGAAAGCTCCAGCCTGATGCTTTGCAGAGAAGTCTTGAAGAGGCTTTGTGTACCCTTCCTTAAAGACCATGTGAGCGCAGTGGTCCAAGGGTGGGGCACCTACGCCCGCCCCTCTCTGCAGTGCGAGGAGCCTGGCTAACCTGACTAGGGTTGTCCCTAAGTCCTTCCATTCTCCCAGGGGCTGAGTGTGGGGGAAGCAGGGGTAGAGGGAGGAATGCATTCCGTGGAAGGCCAATACCCTGGCTCAGATCTTGCCCTGAAGTATTAAAACTTAAATTAAGGCAGCTGGATCCCACACGGCTGACTGTGAAATTCGAATTCCAGACTGGTTTGAGAAACACACTGGGCACATGTGTGTGCGTGCTCAAAATCCCGAGAGGAGAATGGAGGAGAGGGGATTGTGGCATGGCCATCCCTCCAGTGGGGATGCCTCCTCACTTCCCCTTTCTCTCTGTCTCTCTCCTGTGGGCGCCTGTGCTCTCCAGTAACAACAAAGACAAAACAAAACCTACAGCAACTTCCATTCAGAAAATATTTGCTGAGCACTGCCTATGTGTCAGGCACAGTTCTAGGTACTTGTACAGGTCAGTGAACAAAACAGGCACCATCTCTGCCCCACGGAATGCACATACCAACTGCCGGGCACCTTTCTGGGTAACTCAGTCCAGAGAAAGAATGAGCCAAGGGACAGGCTCCTGAGCTGCTCGCCAAGGAGACAATGAGGACTTCCAAAGGAATAAACTTTAGCCCCCCCCCCCAATTTCTGTACCCTGACTTTTTTTTTTTCAAGTTTACTTCTTCATTTCTTGAGAGACAGAGAGAAAAAGACAAGCAACCTCTCCGAATCTCAGACCATGGTCCTCTCAGCCAGCCAGGATCATGAGTGTGCCCACGGCTGACCCATAACTGAGCCTTAAGCCTTACCATATGGCTCTAGACTCACACTGCAGTGCTTACCACTTGTGTCACTGTGGCTGGGCTCTGACTTTTGCTGTGCCTGCAACACAGGCGGAAAGCAACCACGTGCTTCCTTACGAGTGAGGACTCCCCTCTCCTGATGCTGCTCCTTAACTGGGGGTGGGGGTGGGGGCAGCAGAAGGTAGCAGGAGGACTTGCCTCACCCATCGCTCCTCCCGCAGAGAAGGTGGGGTTCATTGGTGACTATGGCCAGAGTTAAACTTATTTCTGCCATCAATCTGGTGAAGAAAGTCTAGGAAGATGCTCTTACAACATTCTAGGATTCAGAAATATCAAAGACTGACATTTCTCTGCCTATAAAGTCAGAAGACAGAAGAAGTGGTTCTATTACAGCCAAGGGTTCTTTTTCTTTCTTTTTTTTTTAAGAGAGATTTTTGCTACTGGGCTCATGTGCTTGTCGAGGAGACAGAGACAGAAGCAAGAAATCACCTCCCAGGGGGGAGGTGAGTTTTTTTTTTTTTGTTTGTTTGTTTCAGAGAGAATTTTGTTACAGGACACATGCACTCACCAGAGACACAGAGTCAGAGAGACGGAAAGTAAGAAATCACCCCCGGGGAGGCGGGGCGGCCAAGCCACAATCCCTTCTCTTCCATTCTTCTCTCAAGATGTTTGAGCATGCACAAACGTGTGCCCAATGTGAGTTTCAAACCATTGGGTGGGAGATTCAAACTGTAGTTGGCCATGTGGGAGTCCAGCGCCTTAGCCACTATGCCACCTGCTGGCCTCACAAACAATGCACGGGGGTCAGGGCATAGGTTTAGTAGTTAAGGGACCCATATCCCACAGGCTACCAGGTTCAGGACTCAAACTGGCAGCCCTGGGTATGTGAGAATACAACTATCTTAACCTCCACGCCACCTGCTAGGCCCCAGACTCCCACAGGCTACCAGGTTCAGGACTCAAACTTGCAACCCTGGCTATGTGAGAATACAACTACCTTAACCTCCACGCCACCAGCTAGGCCCTAGATGTGAGTTTTTACCTGGTTCTACAAGCTCTGCGGACATGCTAAGTTAATTTAGCTTCTCCACGCCTCAGTGTCTTCATCTGTAAACTAGAGATAATAGCATGCACCCTGCACTGTTGTAGTTCCAATGACCTTCTATTGGGTGACAAATCGCTCCCAAATTCAGTGACTTAAAGGACAGCAACTGGGCAGGGCTCCTGCTCCCGTGGTGGCTGCCATCATCTGTGGGCTAGACAGGGCTGTGTCCAGCACGGTTTCCTCTGCTCCTCACACGGCTGCCAGAGGGTGCTGGCTGTCAGATGGAGGCTCACCTGGGCTGTCACTGGAGCATTGCGGAGCCTCTCCACATGGCCTCTCTGTGTGGTTTGGTGTGTCCACACCACAGCTCCAGGCTGGGCTCTAACAGGAACATTCCCAGTGCTCACGGTCTTGGAGCACACAGCATCACTGTTGCAGAGAGTCACAGGCCAGCTCAGACTCCAGAGCTGGGGTGGCAAACATTGGCAGCCGTCTTTAAGTCACTCTAAGAGTAAATACAATTAATCACGAGAAACGCTTCTCATGGTGCCTGGGTGACGACAGGCCATAAATATTAAGTGCTTATGTTAGCAACAGAAACTCTCTTGCTGGGCCTTTGGGTACTGCCCTTGTAGGATTATTCCTCATCATGCAGAACGTGTTCTCAGGGCCTGCTGGTGCTTTTGGAAGGTCACATAGGATTCTTTCCTCTCTATACTCTAGCGATTTCATCAGGGTCCTGCAGTGGCTCTACAAGGCTTTAGTTTCCCAAGAGCTCTGCAGGCTCAGCCTTCACCTTTCGGGAGCCATGTGCCCTTCAACAAGTCAGGGAGAAAAAGGTGGGTGGGCCAGGGACAGTGATCTGAGGTGACTGGATTGGCTCAAGGGTCCTGTCCCTTCTCAGCTGCTGAGAAATGGGTTCTTAGCCATGGAAATGGCCCCAGTCCATGTGTAGACAGAGGGTCAAAGAACATGTCTAAGAAATGAAATGCCTTCTCTTACTAATTGTCCTTATTAGAGGCCCCTGTGAATCCCATTCCTTCGTTAGGTGAGTGGGAAGGGGATGGGGCAGTTGTCATAATTTGGTTCCCACTAGCATACACCCTTTTGAGAATAAGCAGACCGCACATTTCAAATCAGAGGAAAGTGAGGATGATATTTGGAAAGTTGATTTCAGCTGGGTGCAAAGGCTTATTCCAAGTTAGAAAAAAGTAATAGTTGCTTAAAAAAAAAAAAAAAAAAAAGAAGTGGGATAGGTAAAGAGAGCTGGGTGGTAGGGTGAGTGCAGCAGGGATGGTGAGGTTGAGGGAAGAAGGGACTGCAAAGGCTCCGGTTAAGGGGGCAGCCATGATGTATCTTCGCTTGCGACCATCTAGGCAAGTATTGCTAGATATTCACATTTTAAAGGAAAAGCCCAAGATCTAGATTTTTAATTGCTATTTCCTGTTTATAAAATCTGGGCAACAGCAGGGGGCATGGTGGTTAAGGCATTGGACTCCCATGTTGCTAACTGCAGTTTGAGTCCTGGACCTGGTGGCTTGAAACTCACACCAGGTGCTTGTGCATGTGTGACCATAATACCAAGAGGACAATGGAGGAAAAGGGATTGTGACATGGCCAATCCCCCTGGGGGACAATTTCTCACTTTCCCTCTCTCTTTGGCTAGCACATGTGCCCTATGGGGTGGGAGAGAATTAAAAAATGTTTAGAGCACTGCATTGGCAGTCCACACATCAGTGGACAAATGACCTTTGGCAGATAATCCACAAGATGATCCATAAGAGATACAGGCAGGAGATTTCAGCTTTTCCTGAACAACAAATCTGCATATTGCTTTAGCTTGAGGGCCATATGGCAGAAGAAATAGAACAAAGGCAGGGAGACACTGGGTATTTAGGGAATGTCTGAGGACAAAATCATTCCAGAAAAATAATACAAACTTTTATTCTTAATTACCAAAATGATGTGGGTCAGTGTTGATCTCTGGGGATCAGGAAGCGATTAAACAAAGTTTTGATCAGCTTGATATCAAGGAGCAAGGATGTTTCCCTGTCTTCTCCACCAGCTGTTTGAGGGCAGGGGGTGTCCCCCCCCCCCATTTTAAAGGGGAGTGCTCGCTGAGGTTCCTTCAGCACTTGCCACAGACGGCAGATAGACAAAAAGCAAACATGATATCTGTGAGGAATAAGTGCTTTGAGGTCAACTGAAGCTGGGCAAGGGAATGGAATGATGGGAGCGATGCTATTTTAGACAGAAAAGTCAGATTGGATTTGACCAGAAATCCTGTCCTTACACTGAGACACATTCCGAGAATGCCTGTGCTTGCATCCAGGGGAAACTCTGCATGAGTAGATGAGACATAATTGTGACTGATATCACAGTAAAGATGGGAGAGCAGGAGAGATTGAGGTTAGACAGAGTCTTGTATTGAGAGAAGAGGAGGGCTAAAAGCACTAAAACAATGGAGAGAAGCTCAAAGCTTTCTTTTAAAAAATGTCTGTATTTTTTAAATTCTAAAAGGAAGAGTTAGCAGCTTGGTTTATGCTCTTCGAGCAATCCTGCTCAGAAGGGGGTGGGTGACGGAGGCACCCTCTGGATCTCTTTCCCATGCTGTGATTTCTTCTTGGGCCCCCCCCCCCCCCCCCCCCCCCTTAATTTACAAACTCACCAAAATGATTTACCAGCTGTGTCTTCCCCCAGGAGGTAAACAGTCAATAAAGTAAATGAAATTCCTATTCTTTATTATTTGACCCCCATAAATCATCATTCACCTGGGTGAACACTTATCTCTAAGGCATTACAAAATATTTAAATGCTATCTCCTTTCTTTTAAAAGAAATAGAAGAAATAAATGAAGAACCCAGTGATGATGCATTTTAGTACAAGAACAATTCCTCTTCAATAACTTTGAGATTCAGGGTGTCGGAGGGGTGTGTGTGTGTGTGTGTGTGTGTGTGTTGGGGAGAGTGAGAATTCTTCGAGGGCTCCTGCTTTCTTTTTTTTTTTTGAGAGAGAGAGATTTTTGCTATAGGGCGTTTGCATTCCTGGCTTCTTCCATTCTTTTCCAAACTTTCCCTAGGATTAGATTCACTTTTGGAACTTTGAAGTCCTCAGAGCAATTGACAGGTAAGGTCATATGGGCTATTACTTTCCATATTTGGTTACTTAAAAAGCCTATCCTGAATGGAAAGCTTATTGTGCTCCAATAGGGAGCTTTTGTGTGGTGCCTGTGAACAGGAGGGTGTTATTCTGTCACCATGACAACAACTATTTGCATTAGGAGCAAGCTCCTCAGGCCACATTACAGTCATGTGGCCTGGAGGGACCTTTTTGAAGCCCTTGTAATCTTTTGGGGAAGTGCGATTGTTAACATCTTCTGAACATAATCATTAACCATGTTCTGTAACGGATAATTACCTACTGTGGTTAGCACTTTCTATCCCTGAGTGCTCTGTGAAATGCCGAGTGCAAGACCCACTCTAGTTGCTTTACCTAACCACAAGTAAGACAGAGCAGTTTGGCTTCTCCTTGAAATCGGGGAAAGTTTGCATTTTTCACAAAATTATTGTATTGAGAGAAGACACCTTCATGGCTCCTGAGAACTAGTGATTTCAGGGAGTAAAGAAATGAAGATTTTCTACTGATAATTTAGCCTCCAGTGATAGGAGCTCCCTCAAGCCTTCTCTCTGCCTCTGTCTCTGTCTCTCTCTACCTCTGTCTCTGTCTTCACATTTTTTTTTTATAATTTTTCCTTTTTTTTTTTTGAGAGCTTTTTGCACTCACCAGAAAGACAGAGAGAGACAGAGAGACAGAAAGCAAGAAATCACCCCCCCAGGGGAGATGGCCATGCTGCAATCCCTTCTCCATTCTCCTCTCGGGATCTTGGGCATGCATGCACATGCGCCCAGGTGTGAGTTTAAGCCACTGAGTCTGGGATTCGAACCGCGATCCAGTTCAGTGGGAGTTCAGTGACATAGCCACTACACTAACTGCTGGTCCTGTAATTTTTCCTTTTTAAAATTTTTTAAGGCGAAGCATTTTCTTGGCTTTCAGCCCCTTCTCTACCTTTATCTTATTAATAAGCCCCTCTCCTCCAACCAACCCAGGAGAGGCAAGCGAGCAGGCCTCAGAAGACACCTTCAAGGCTACTGGGACCAACAATTAGAGTAATGGCTATGTTGCTGAACTCCCATGTAGTTGACTGCGGTTGGCGTACCAGACCCGGTGGCTTAAAACTCACGCCAGGTGCGTGTGCGTGCATGCCCAAGATCCCAAGAGGAGAATGGAGGAGAAGGGATTGCAGCGTGGCCATCCCCCCTGGGGGGTGATTTCTCGCTTTCTGTCTCTCTGTCTCTGTCTGTCTGGCGAGCGCACGTGCCCTATAGCAAAAACCTCTCAAAAAAAAAAAAAAAAGACACCTTCAAGACTACTAAGAACTAGTTAATTTCCTAATTTTTTTTTAAATAATTTTTTAAAGTTTCTTTTTTAAGTTTTTTTTCTTTTCTTTTTCTCTGTTTCTTGTTTGTTTTTCTTGCCATTGTTTCTCTTTTCTGTATGCTCCTGGACACTCAGATTGAACTTCAAGTTTGGAAAGAAACACACTTTCCATTAGATGACTAGAAATCACTGCAGGGCCACAAGAAATATGGGAAAGCAGGAAAATACCTCTCCTCCAAGGGAAAAGAAAAACTCCTCTTCATCCAAGGATAGTTCAATGGAAATCATGGAAATATCTAATAAAGAATTTAGAATATTCATAATGGTGACGCTAACATAGATGGAAGAGAAGAGAGACAATGAAGTGCAGAAGAGAAAAGAGAAAGAAGCTGACAATTTCTGGGAGGTGAGGAAATTCTTCCAAGATCTAAAAGAGGAATTACACACTTTACAAAAGAATCAAATGGAACAGTTAGATATGAAGACTATAATACAGGAAGTCAAAATCTCTCTTGAAATATTAAAAGCAGACTAGATCATACAGAAAATAGAATCTCAGATGTAGAAGAAAAAATTGGTGGCCTAGAAAAATACACCACGAAGACTGAGAAAATTGCCCCAAAATTTGAGAATAATATATGAGAAATACTAGATACCATCAAAGGTCCAAACACCTGGATAACTGGCATCCCAGAAGGTGAAGAGACTCATAAGGGCATTGATAATCTATTCCATGAAATCTTGCAAGAAAACTTTCCAAACCTAGAGAGGCACTCAAAGATCTAATACCAAGAAATACGAAGGACCCCAAATAGAATCAACCCAAGGAGATCTTCTCCAAGACACATTATAGCCAGACTGATCAAAAGCACAGACAAAGACAAGATACTAAGATTGGCAGGAGAGAAATGGCAAGTTACCTACAAAGGATATCCCATCAAACTAACAGCAGACCTCTCATTATAAACAATTCAAGCAAGGAAAGAATGGGAAAATATATTCAAAGTATTAAGGGAAAAGCAATTACAACCAAGAATACTGTACCCAGCAAGGTTGTCCTTCATATGGGAAGAAAAGACAAGAACATTCTCA
>NW_006159602.1:4943098-4958753 GCF_000334495.1 Tupaia belangeri chinensis | reverse complement strand
AAATAAATAAATAAATAAATAAATAAATAAATAAGTGAAACTAGAAATGGAAAATTATTTATGATAACACACATGATTAAGCCACTATGCAGTATATTCCAGCTGGGGAACTGCTTTTTTGTATGCTGTGATGATGATTAGGGGATGAATGTAAACTAGTTAATTAAAAAAAGTTTCAGGAGAAAAAAAACCCACAAAAACTATTTTTCTTGAAATTGAAAAAAATGCGTATTTGATGACTGCAGTAAGCTATATAGTCCCAGCTAGGTTCTACTTTATAGTATGTTCATTCTACTCACTGAGATTTATGCCTAAAGTAAGACTTGTGTTCATGGATATGTATATATCACCTGCGCTTGCTATTGGAAGTATTTAGATTAATTAAGTTCATTAGCAAATAAATAAAATGGGAGGGAAAGACATAGATAGCAACCATGGATACCAGAGACAGTGTGGGAGGAGGGTGGGACACAGCAGAGGGTGAGAGATAGGGAATCAAGGATGGCAAAAATAACAAAATATACATGAAACAAATGGAAAATTATTTGTTGACAATAACACATATGTCAATGTGCCTGATTGAGCCAATATACAGTGTATTCTGGTTGGGAAATCTCATTTTGTTTACTGTAATGATGTATAGTGAATTAATATAAATAAATACATTTTAAAAAATAAAAAAATACATCTAGAAAAAAATTCTTTCATTTCATAATATTATTGAAGTGTTTAATAATCAGCATATCATTTATGATATTGTGTAGGTTTTAAAATTCTATTTAATGTGGGTATGTTCATTATATGAAATGAACGTAGTATAATTAAAAAATAAAAGTATAAAAAAAATTATTGTGTTGACCTGGTATCTCGTCTGTCTGTCATCCTATACTCTGGGCTGTTCTCTGCCTCTGAACACCTAGGCTGGCAGCGTCTGCAATACCATGGACTTCCTTCTGTTGCCTGTATCTCCTCCCCCCAAGGATGTCTGCACACTTACTGAACTTGTAGTGCCAATTTATGCATTGAATTTATTGTATTCATTTGCCAGGGGCTGTAAGAATTTTCTTCCCTGTTTATAGATGTTTTCCCTGTGTATTTCTCTTTATCATCCAACATCATTCCCTAAGACTCCTAGGGCTTATGCCATGATCCAGGGAATTCATGTTTCTCTCTTGGCTTTAGTTTCCCAGGGACAATCTCTCTTGCACAAGGGAAAGCCTCCTCTTCCAGTTTCTCTAATCTCATTTATCTTCAAGGGGTATACTCAAAATCTTAGTAGACTATTGGGTCATTGGAAAAATCATGATTTTTTTTCTATGCAAAAATATGTAGAGGAAATGCATGTTAAAAAAGAGTATGGGAGAGGAAAGAAAAAAGAAAGAAAACTCCAGACCCTAAACCATAATAGAGATTGATCTAACTAAGATCTTTCTGAGGATAGGATTAAAGCATTGCACTATGTTATCCTGCTATTGAACAAATAAGATACAGAATAATTATGATGATAAAGAGTGCTTTAAGTGTTTTAAATGTTACCTGCTGGGGTACCTGGATTCTAAAGGTGAAGCACCTGACCGTGATAATCTGGCCAGCTCTTATGGGATAAGTGTATGAGCAGGAAGGAAAGTGGGAATCACATGTCTCCTTCCTGCTCTGCTCAGCTTTCTTTGCTAACTAAATTTGACCAAAACCAGCTGCCAGATCTATATGGGAGCAATATTTTCTGAATTTTAAATCAGGACCCATGACAAAGCCATCATATTTGTTTTAGTGATAGAATTGATGTCTCCAAACCCAAGTGATTAAAGGAAGCAGTTAAAGTTCTCCTCTAAAGAGGAAAAAGGCCCAGGAGAGAAAGCAAAAGGTCAACCTACTGGATGAGAACTGTAGGGTTACCTGTCCCATGATCAATGCATATATATTACATACCAGTGATGCAGGACATTGGGGTATGTGTGGCCCAGGAACAGCAGCAAACCCAATTCTGTGTTTCATGCTCATGAAGAAATAGAGATGTGGACATAGTGAAGGTATACCAAAGCAGAGTCTATTGAAAGAGAGAACAGCACCCAGACAGGAGGGTTCCTGCAAAAATGAGTTGCCAAAGAGGAACTGAGTGAGGTGAGGGGTTTTTATCTTGGTCAGAGGGGATTTATTTGGGCTTGTGAATTTATTCCCTTCATGGGGGATTCACATGCTGAATGGGTGGGTTTTTTTTTTTTTCCTAATTTTGGAGTAGGTACGAAGGTTAGGAGAGTCTCTTTGTCTGAAAGCTTTGAGCTGTGAAAGACCACTGCCTTATTCCTGGAATGTGGTGAGATGAGGAAAAAACCCTTTGTTTTAGGTCAGTCATTAAGTCACTCCTGCAAGCCTTCTTAGCTGCTGTTGAGCTGTTGTGTATCCATCTTAAAACTTAGCCATTTTGTGATCCCATTTTGGGCCTTAACCCTAGCTATATTTTTAGGGTTCCTGTCTCCTATCTTACATGATTTTTTACAAGGCTTTTACAAACAAGTAGTGGTTAATGGGTGCAAGAACTCTTACATCATTTAGGCTCATGGTATGGGTACTCTTTGGCCTTAATTGTGGCCCTCTGCCACTAGCTATTCTTTTCATAGCATTTTCCATGTATTTTGGACCTATTAGCTTATCTTACAGTTTTCACTGGGCCTATGTACTGTAGATTTCAAAGTTAAGAGTTGTCTGGCCCTTGGTCTGACTCTAATTGTTCTTATGTATGACCTGTGGGGGAGATTACAATTACTGGTTCTGTTTGGGGTTCACTTGCAAGGGCAGGCGATAAAGAAGAAAGAAACGAAATATTTGAAGAAACTGAATCTAGCTGGCTGACTTTGCATGACTGTCTGGCATCTTTCTATAATGGCTCTCCTGGTTCCTTTCCTAACTAACTTCTACTACACACACACACACACACACACACACACACAGTGTGTATATACATATAAACACTATATATGTGTGTATATATAGTGGGTGCATACATTTATACATTATATATTATACACTATATATGTGTGTGTGTGTATAGTGTGTGTGTGTGTGTGTGTGTGTGTGTGTGTATTTTATGAGTTACTTAGGTTTTCAAACAGCTTCTGATTGGGTAACCTCTATCTCCTCAATTTGTCTTACCTCCTGATCTTGTAGGGTTACAGCTTTTCTTTCTCCACTCTCCGTAAAAAAGCCCAGAAAATGGGGCCAGTCCCCTATTTGTACTGTACTCTAAACAAAGATTTTCTTATAATGAGCTCCCCTGTGATGCAGAAACCAATAACCTTCTACCATGAATGCCCAATAGTGAACCGAATTATACATCTCTTTCTCTCAGTTGAGCATTGTTTTATTTAATATGTTCACACCTTCCCAATGATAGACATAAAATTGGCATGTGTATGGAAAAAACATATTGGGCTGTGATTGTGTGTGTGTAAACTTCTCTAATTAACACTACTGTAATAAAAGTCCTCCTGGAGTGAAGTATTGAAATTGGGGATGTAGAGACCCCATTGGGTCACATGTCTGCAGGCCTAAGGCAGAGGAAATTCTTGATGTACAGAATGTAATTACTTCAAATGGAAAGTGGCCAAGGTCCTGGAGTTAAGATTTCCTATTCTTATACACGGGGGGATATTCGAAGAACCTCCTTGTCATAACCGATTGAACACAATTTTCAGGGATGGATGAAATGTGCGGAGGCAGGAAGACAGCAGCTGGCTGTATGGCTAATCCATTGTTCTGCATTAATTTGACTTAATTTTTTTCCCTATTGTCTGAGTCCTGGTGGTGATGTGCTCATTTAGAACCTGTCTGTCTGCCACATGTCAATTCAGGAATATTCCAATGAGATGCGGGGTTCGTTATGTGGTCTGAGCTCTGGGCCAACCAATTGGATCCAATCAATGGGAATAAGCTTTACTCATTGGCAAAATGGATAGTCACTGTGACTTAAGCCAGTCAGAAGGCATCTTGTTCATAACAATTTAGCTCCTCTGGGATGAACGGGCTCAGTCCTTGGTTTGCTTTAGCTACACAATAGCTGTGTTGTGTGCACCAATCAGGATGTGGGGATCTGCAGGGGCGTTGTCACAGCTCTGCACCGATATCCATCAGATAATCCGATTAAATCTGCTTAATCACAGGGCCCAGTGTAAGTGCTGTCAGTGCCTTTGAATATTGCCAGGAGAGCCAATTGCTCTGGCTTGGAAAAATAAATGCATTTCTATCCTTGATGAAAGTTATCACCTGGTGCCAATGTCATAGTACATTGGTATTATCTTTTAATTGATTAATACCAAGGAATACATTCTGACCATGACCGCAGGTACATGCTATTTAGGAAACAGTTACAAAGAGGTTGACTCTTTCATGTTTTTTTATAATTACTTATTTTTATTATTTTAAATTTTTTATAGGGTATGTGAACTCACCAGAGAGAGACAGAGAGAGAAGAAAGTAAGAAAGCAAACTGCCAGGTCCAGGACATGAACCTCAGTAAACCGTATGGGAGTCCAGCATCTTAGCCACCATACCACCTGCTGGCCCTAAGGCTGACTCTTTCTTATATGGAGTAACTCCTTTCCGAGGCCTCCAAGACTGGACAGTATTGACTTGTCCACGGGGTGACTACTTTCTGCCTCAGTCCCTTCAGGTGCTTTCTTTCCTGCCCTGGGGCTTTTTGCTTGATAGTCTCTGCCTGGAATACTTTGCACCACTCCTCCCCACCTCCCTGACCCCACAAGATAGTTTCTGACTGACTCTTAATTGTCACTTGCATCTCAGCTTAGGTGCCACCTCCCCATGGAGATTTTCTCTGATTGCCGCACAGTAAGGCCCCGTTCTCTCACTCCTTTCACGCCATCCCGATTTATTTTCTTGGTCCCACTTGTCTTGGGCAAGCCTGTTGCTGAGGAACCATGTGTCTGGGATGTAGTTCCAATGAGTTCCCCTGCATACCCAGTCACTGGCACCACATCTGATTGAATTTTTCTGGCTTCTGCGTCTGTTTACGGATAAGTCAGTGGACAGAAGGTTCAGAGGGCTGGATACTGCTCATCTGGACCATATCCCTAATTTATGGGGTGGCCTTGGACAAGACTCTGATCCCTTTAGGGTTCCTCAGCTCTAAGGTGATATTCCTAAATACTGATTTTCAGTTGAGAGGAAAACAAATTGGGTAATGAGCATTTTCCATTTTAATTTCTTTTTATTCATTTATTTATTTTTAGTTTGCTATAGAGCATGTGCACTCTCCAGAGAGAGAGAGAAAGAGAGAAAGTGATAAATACCAGTGGTGTGTGTGTGTGACCACACTGCAATCCCTTCTCTTGGGATTTTGGGTGTGCACACATATGCACATGACTTACAAGCCACCAGGTCTAGGACTCAAATTGCACAGTCAGCCATGTGGGTGGGATCCTGCCATCTCAACCACCATGCCACCTGTTAGCCCAATCTTTTTAGTTTTAATAGTTTCATAAAAAAAATTTTTAAAGAGAGATTTTTGCTATAGGGTGTGTGTGGTTGCCAGAGAGACAGAAAGAGAGAGAAAGCAAGAAACCACGCCCTAGGGGGGATGGCCATGCCTCAATCTCTTCTCCTCCATTCTCCTCTTGGGATCTTGGGCAAGGATGCACACGTGCTTGGACTGTTTTAAGTTGCCGGGCCTGGGACTTGAACCATGGTTGACTGCATGGGAGTCCAACGACATAACCATTATGCCATCTGCTGGTCACTTAATCATTAGTTTTCATTTTGAAGGGGAGGAGAGGAGGCCCTAGAATTTTATCCCAGGATAAGATGATGAGGAGGTTCCTGTAAAGGCACCAGTATGCACATCACTGAATAACTTCATATGATTTAATAGATATTCAGTCAGGATTCCCAGTTGGGAGACTGTTTTCCTCTTTTTGGTGACCTGTGGCCCATTGAATATTTATAGAGCAGTAAAATTGGATTAATAGTAAATGAAAAAACTAACACTCACTGTAGAAGAGTTTCTGCCCAGATCCCCAAGGCCCAATACTTCGCGCAGAGCTTGTGAAGTGAGCTTAGACAAAGCTACAGGCAGAAACTGAGCTGGGAGAGCAGGCAGGAAGGTCCTTGTTTCCTCTCCCTGTGGGAGCAGAAGACAATTTTTAAATTCTGTACTCATGACAATTCCCACTCCTGGTTCCTTTTTTTTCTTTTTTTTTTTTTGGAGAGATTTTCACTGTAGGGCGCTTGCGCTCGCCAGACAGACAGAGAGAGAGACATAGAGACAGAAAGTGAGAAATCACCCCCCAGGGGGGATGGTCATGCCGCCATCCCTTCTCCTCCATTCTCCTCTCGGGATCTTGGGCACGCACGCTCACGCGCCCGGCGTGAGTTTTTAAAGCCCCCTGGTCCGGGACACGAACCACGGTCGACTACGTGGGAGTCCAGCGACATAGCCATTACGCTAACTGCTGGTTCCCACTCCTGGTTCCTTTTTTAAAAAAAAATAAAAGAAGGAGAAGAAGTGCGTCAGAGGCTGCTTGCACTTGCTGGAGAGAGACAGAGCGAAAGAAAGAGAACATGACTCAGCATCCCCATGGGGAATAGTTACGCTGCAATCCCATCTCCTCCACTTCTCCCTCTTGAGATTGTGGACACCCATGTACATAGGCCCTGGCGTGTTTTTCGGACTGCTGGGTCTAGGTCTCAAACTACCTGGTTGGCTATGTGGAATCCAACTGTCTTAACCACCATGCCACCGGCTGGCTCCTCACCATTTTTGCTTAGTCAACATCTCAGGTTCCGAAAGCCCAGAAAGCAAGTTCATGAGGTGGGTTGGCCACACTTTTCCTGCTTTCAAAGGCACTGTGCATGGAGCAGCAAGTGACATGGAGGCTAAGGTGGCTGGATCCCACATGACTGACTTCACAGTTTGAGCCCTGGATCAGCAACCTGAAAATCATGCTGGGTGCATGTGTGCATAAAATCCTGAGGAGAATGGAGGAGGGACTGAGGCATGGTCATCCTCTCCTGCCCATTCCACCGCCATCTCTCTCTGGAAAGTACTCATGCCCGATAGCAAACTGAAGAAAAAGCAACACACACACACACACACACACACACACACACACACACACACAGAGGCACAGGCAATGCAACTTAAGTGGTTTTATTTTTTTATTTTTGGAGAGGTTTTCGCTATAGGGTGTGTGCACTTGCCAGACAGACAAAGAGAGACATAGAGACAGAAAGCGATAAATCATCCCCCAGGGGAGATGGCTATGCCGCAATCCCTTCTCCTCCATTTTCCTCTTGGGATCTTGGGCACACACGCACACGCGGACATGCGTGGCATGAGTTTTAAGCCACCGGGTCTGGGATGCAAACAGGATCGACTACATGGGAGTCCAGCAACATACCCATTATGCTAACTGCTGGTCCTGCAACTTAAGTGTTTTAAAAGGACCCAAGCAGTTGGAGAAGCAGCAAAATATTGGTGGCAAAGTGTCTGAGTGAAGGTGGAGATAGCATTCCGAAGGGTGGAGACTGAATCTTCTCTTTTGAGGAAAAAAATGAAGTTGTTAACTAAGAACAAGGACAGGAAAATCAACTTCATATATATTCTTCAGAGAAAATAAGATGTGATTTTCAATAGAAGTTTGGGAGCAGTGTTCAGTTCTAGTAGATATGTGTCGTTCTGATGCAATTTACTGATATGATCACTTGTTTCTTGCATAGCAACCCTCCAACCTGCCCCACTGCATGTGAACACTAAGTGGAATGTTTTTTGTTTTCCTCTTGAAGAAGAAAACTTGAAAAAATGTAACTTTTCAGAGGATCTTCTATTAAAAGAAAGTTCTTTGCTGCCAGTGAAAAATTTTCCTGCTTAACATTAAAAAAAAACTTATATTTAATCAGCCCATGTTCCACAGAAAATTTTTTTAGGAGGAAAGCAGGACACTTTATTAAAAAAATATTTTTAAATAGTTTATATTGGGTCAGCAGGTGGTGTGGTGGTTAAGGTGCGGGACTTGCACATTGCTGGTCATGATTAGAATCCTGGACCTGGCAGCTTAAGAATCACACATCATGGTATGTGTGTGTGCCTAAAATCTTGAGAGCAGAATGGAGGAGAAGGGATGGTGGTGTGGCCATCCCCCTCAGGGGATAATTTCTCATGTTCCCTCTTTTTGTCTCTCTATATATCTCTCCAGTGAGTGCATGCATCCTATAGAAAAAAATCTAAAAGAGAAAAAAGTTTATTTCATACACATCTTTTAGGTTTCTGGCTATGACAAGTCCATCACTTGTAGTTGACCTTTGCCCCTTTAGGAACACCTAGACGTCTGTATAAAATACAAAAGAAATTTTTGTTTGAGAGTATCAGAGAGATGCTAAGACTGGTAGGTCTTGGGCTAGATTCTGAAAAGAAGGAAGGTTCATTTAAATAAACCCTTTGCTTACATGATACTTTATTCCTTGGGACATTTTACAAGTTTAGGCCTGGGACAAGATACTGAGAATTTGGGCAGAAGGTTGGCTTCTAAGGGTCAGAGAAAAACTCGGAGCATTTAGCAATCCCATGAAACTGAAGGGCCAAAAAATTAGAGTCTATATTATCAGAATAACCACAGTTAAGGTCCAGGATCATAGAGAGAAGTAGATCAGATGATGCACTGATTCTTCCTTCAATGTATCAACTGATTAATATCTGTAGAGCAAGAGGCTAAAAACATCATCAGCATGCTGACAACAGAAAATAAAATCTCAGCAAGTAATGGGAAGAAAAAAAATTGAGTTCTGGAGGAACCATAGGAAAAATCCTAGACTGTCAACTGGGACCCCTGGGAAGGATAAAGCCCTGGAATGGGGGTGAATCAGAAATATTGCATGTGTAATACAAAGCTAAAAACAAATCCAGCAGATAGTGTGGCAGTACTGTTGCTGGACTCCACACAGCCGACCACAGTTTGAGTCCCAGATCTGGTGGCTTGAAAATCATGTGGAGCATGTGTGCATGCATACCAATGATTTGGGGAGAAGAATGTAGGAGAAAGGATTGTAGCATGATTTACACTTTTCCTCTCACTGTCTCTGCCATCTCTCTCCCTAGTGAGTGCACATGCCCTAAGGCAAAAACCTCTTAAAAAAAAGACTGAAAGACTAAATTCTAATTGGGTTGAGGCAATATGCTTTGACAGCACTTGGCAGAGAAGATAATGTATCTTCTCTGTAAGGATATAATTAAGAGCCTCTATAACTTCTCATGAATAATATTTAGCATTCAGTAAAAAAAATTTCAATTATACCAAGAGAGAAAAAAAGACATTAGAAAAACAGTCCAAAAGGTGATAGGGTGTAAGAATGATCACACATTGACTTAAAATAACTGTGATCAATTATTCAAGAAAACAGGTGACAAAAAGGAGAATTTCACTGAAAATCAGAATCCATTTTTAAAAAACATCAAATGAAAATCACAGACATAAAAAACAGTACAAATGAAATGGAAAACTGAGTAGATGGGTTTAATAGAAAGTAAGAAACAGGTAAAAAGAGGATTCATGAGCTGCGTAGCAGCTGAGTAGAAAGATCTATATGGGAGCATGACCAAAAAATTCTCTCTGGCAAGCACACATGCCCTTTGGCAAAAATCTTAAAAAAAAAAAAAAAAAAAAAGAGAATACATAAAACTCATAAGAGACCTGTGGAACATGCTGAACAAGTATAATATTTGACTCTGAACTGAATTTCATAAGAGGAGAGAGAATAGGATAGAATATTTAAAGAGATAACTTAAATTTTTTCTAAAACTGATGAAAAACACTAAGTCATATATATATAAATTCACTGTGGAGCCTACATGGGATAAAAACAATGGGAAACATGCTTAGAAACATTATAATAAAACTGAAAAAAAAACCCTAACGGAGAAAACAATCTTAAAAGTAGAGAGAAAAAAGACACAGCAGTAAATTCCTTTGTCGGAGGAGCAATAAGTCAGACAGCTGACTTTGTAACAGAAACAATGGGGTTCAGAAAACAATGGCTTGGCTTCTACAAAATGCTGAAAGAGGGACTAGCAGATGGCATAATGGTTACGTTGCTGGATGCTCAAAGTAGTCGACCATGGTTCCAGTCCTGGACCCAGTGGCTTAAAACTCAGGCTGGGCATGTGTACATGTGTGCCCAAGATCCTGAGAGGAGAATGGAGAAGGAATTGAGGCGTGGTCATCCTCTGGGGGGTGATTTCTCACTTTCTGTCTCTCTGTCTCTCTGTATCTCTCTGGTGAGTGCACATGCCCTGTAGCAAAAATCTCTCTAAAAAATTCTGAAATAATGTAATTTCTTTTTTCTTTTTTAAGAATTTATTTAGTCATTATTTTCACATGAGTTTTGGCAGAGAAAGACAAAGAGGAAGAGTGAGGAAGCAAGCTGCCAGGTCTAGGACTCAAACCATGGTCGGCCATGTGGGAAGCTAAGTGCCTTAACCACCATGCAACCTGCTAGTTCCCAAAGAATATAATTTATAAGCTAGGATTTTACATTAAAACATCTTTAAAAAGTTTAGGACAGAAAAAGGCATTATAGACAAATAAAAGCTGCTTATAAATATCAGAAAAATAACAAAATTTAAATGAATGAGAAAAGCATAAACAGATATTTCACAGGAGAAGAAATACAAATGGTGAATTAACATATAAAAAGAAGAAAAAAGTAAAAGGTTAAAATAAAGCTATTCTTAGCTCCAAGGCATATTTTCATAATTCCTTAGATCTTTGGAGTGGATAAACTAATGATAGATCCCATAGCAGACCTTGAGCAACAATCAGGGAAATAGAGCTTTATCTTTTCATTGTGCAGATTTTACCACACCTGCCGTAAAGGGGAAGAAACACTAGGGCAAAGAGGTTAAGTCAAGGGGCCAGTAGACGACGTCATAGCAGTTACATCACTGGACTCCCACATGACCGACTGCGGTTTGAGTCCTGGACCCAGTGGCTTGAAAATCATGCCAGGTGCATGTGTGTGTGTGCCCAAGATCCTGGGAGGAGAATGGAGGAGAAGGGATTGCAGCGTAGCCCTTCCTCTGGGAGGTGATTTCTCATTTTCCCTCTTACCGTCTCCGTTTCTCTCTCTGGGGAGTACATGTATCCCAAGGCCAAAAAACAAAAACAAAAACAAAAACAAAAACAAAAACAAAACAAAAACCTCTTTTGAAAAAAGAGGTTAAGTCATTTGCTCAAATTTATGAAGTGAAATTAGTAATAGAACTCACATTTTACTGGCTCTGTAGTCTTAAGACTACTTATCCCTTTGACAGCTCAACTGTGAGGAAAAGCACAGTTTGACTTGATCCCTGTTCTCATAGGACTTATGATCTAATGGTAGGAAACACACAAATGATAAACATTTTGAAGAAAAATGAAGCATATATGAGGATAGTAAGATCTGAAATTACATTTTTGGATAAACTGATTGGAGGCCTCCTCTCAGAGGAGGTATTTATTTGAGCAAAGATCTGAATGAACAGAACGAGCCATACAGATATTAGTAGAAAAGGATTTTAGGCTCCAAGCAAAAAGACCAGAATGACTGGAGCACAAAAAATAGAGATTAAGGTGGGGACAAATAGTTTTATTAAGCTATGGTGAGGACTTCAGATTACAGTTTTACCATTGGGCACTCGTTGGAAGACATCAAGCAGAGAAGTAACAGGATCTGGCCTGTTTTAAAATATTAGGTTGTTCACAACGTCATGCCGTATTTTCCTGTTTTCCCATGCAAAAATGTGTCATGATTTTCCCAATGACTCAGTAATTACTCTGACTGCTAGATGGAGAACAAAGGGGAACAAGGATGGGCTCATGGATACTATTCGATGAGTCTAGGCAAGAAATGACAGCGGCTTGGGCTAGAATGGTAGTAGTGAATTAGTGAAAAGTGGTGGTATTTGGAATATTTATTCATTTATTTTTGGCCATTTTTGTCATAGGGTGTGTGTGCTCACCAGAGAGAGAGAGAGAGAGACAGACAGACAGACAGAGACAGAAGGAAAGTGAGAAATCACCCCCGCACCCAGGAGTAATGGCCACCACAATCCCTTCATTCTCCTTCTGGGATCATAGGCACACATGCACAAGTGCCTGGCGTGATGTTCCAGCCACTGACTTGAATAGCAGTCAGTCATGTGGGAGTCCAGCGACATAACCACTATATCATCTGCTGGCCCCTGGAATATATATTTAAATAAAGCCAACAGTGTGGATGTGTAAATAGTACAAATATTATGAAAACTATACAGAGATTCTCAAAAAAAAAAAAAAACCTAAAAATAAAATGACTATATGATCCAGCAACCCCACTTCTGGATATATGTACTAAGAATTTGAAATCAGTATTTTGAAGATGTATCTGTACTATCACGTTCATTGCAGTACTAGTCACAATAGCCAAGTTAGCAAATCAACCTAGGTGTTCATCAATGGATAAATGTATGAAGAAGCTATGGTATGAATACACAAATGAGGTACTATTTAGCCTTAAAAAGGAAGGAAAGTTTGTCATTCACAACAAGGTGGATGAACCTAGAGGACATTATACCAAGTCGAAAGACAAATACCACATTTACATGTGGGATCTAAAACAATCAAACTCACAGAAGTAGAAAGCGTAATGGTGGTTACCAGAGGCTGGTGGGTAAGGGAAATGGAGAGAAGTTGGCCAAAAGGCACAAAGTTTCAGTTAGACAGGAGGAAAACATTTGCTGGGATCTCTGGCAGGGCATGGTGACTACTAAGAGTAAATTTCCACATATTCTCACCATGAGAGTATTTAAGGTGGTGGGTAGGTGATAGATTGGATTAGATTAATTCAATCTTTCAACACTATACACATACATCATAACATCGCTTTGAACCCCATAAATATATACAATTATAATGAAATATAATTCCAAATATCATTTGTCTATATACAACTTTGAATAAAAACAATAAAAAGATAAAGCCAACAAGATTTACTGATGGATTATTTGTGTAGGAAGAGGAAGAGAAAAAAAGATGATGATCCCAAATCCTTAGTAACTGCAAGAATAGAGAGAAAATTTTGCATTTACAGTATACCAGGATAAATACTGCAAGAAGTTGGGGCAATGGTAGTATAAGCTGGAACACCCAACATGGAGAACTTGGCTGGGGGGTGGAGTGGGGCCAGGAGAAGTTCACTGCTGTCCCTTTATTTCCTTTTCGGTATGTCCGATTCTGTCTTTCTGACCTTGTGACCGTTACTGCCTGATCCTGGCCCACTGAATTGGAGACGAAGTCCAGGCTTTACTATAAAAGTTAGAGTTTCTGGGTCTTCAGGACTGCACTCTAAACCTTTGCCTTGAGCTCTGCAGAATCCCCTGTAGAAGTCACAGCTCTAAGTGTCAGGGGTGAAGCAACCGTAACTCAACAGGGAAGACACCTCCCTCCCCTCGCTGAAACTGTAGGACGGCATCACAGAAGAGACTCCACCCACTCTGACAGCACTCAATGGGTCTGTAGTTTAAGCCAGTTAAGGTTCACTCATGGAGTTGGGAGTAGGGTTGGTTTTTCCCAATGCATATATGCTGGAGTGAATATTTCAATGAAGATGAAAGTTCTCTTTCTAAGAGGTAGGAGAAATATATGCTGAGTGATCCAAAAAGAAAATATCCCACTACACAAGGGGACAGAATCAGCATGCTCAGGGGACAGGTGGAGAAAAAAGCACTTTGAGGTATCTGTGGTCCCTGAACAATGACCTGTCCAAGAATAATTATTGGGAGAACATGACGTCGACAATCTATTCTGAGCTCATTTAGGAACAGATATCTCCAAGGACACGCACTGAAGTAGAACCACATCCTGCCCTTAGTCACTGTAAGAAAATGACAATGTGTATAACTCACTCCTATCAAGGAACAGATGCTTCTCAGATATAATGCTGTCTTGACCCTTTTTCAGTCATCTCAGAAACCAGCCATTTTTCTCTTCCTTTCAAGGCAGTACTTGCCCTGCTTCTGGTTTAGAGAACAGTTCAGAGATGAGAAATGGACTGGTTTCCTCAAAAATCATGTCACAGGTCACACGATGTCGGAGCTGAGAGGGAACTCAAGCTACTCGGTCATCCTTCTTCTAGACAAGCAGGTGGAAAAGCCTACACAGAGTTCCTGACACAAAATTATACATACATGTGAAGGCTTATTTAACGTCCCTGTGCATATTCCCTGGCAATCTGTGCTTGTAATTTACTGTATCTGCTGGGTCCATGTCTGAATGAAGGGAAACTAGACCCTACGGCATACAGTCTTTGTTCCTGTCAGTCAGTCATTAATTAGAACAATATTCACTGAGTCCCCATCACCTATCTGGAACTGAGAACACACCTGTGAACAAGACAGATGTGGTGTATGCGCTCAGGATCTAGAGAGAGGCGTTGGAAAAAGCTTCGGTAAATAATAAAATAAATGATTTAGAAATACTATGGAGTCATTCTGTTTCATAAAGGAAATAATACAAGAGTGGAATGAACTAGTGAAAAACAGAGGAGAGCAACTTTAGATAAGGTACAGAAGAATCCTCAGAAACTGAAAACGATTCCAATCATTTAACTCAAGGTAATCTAGAATATTTCAAAATCCAAGTTCGTCTCCAGAGCCTACAGACCCAGCAGCTTTAGCTCGTGAGAACAAGGCAGGCCTGAACGTTTGCGATGACACTAAAGCTATTCTTCTTGTCTGACATTCCTCCTAAGAATGCTCTAACTTGCTGGGTGCTTCAACTCTGCAGGGCCTAGTTACTAGACACTGCGATCCAGAATGATGTGAAAACTGGGTAGGTATTTTCCAGGTGGCAAATAGTTGCCCGGTTCTGCCCCCTGCCCAAGTCCAAGGCTCACCATTCCCATAGCTTAAACAAAACTGTACACAGGGACCTTGACTGTTTTACTTGGACCAAGATAAGAATTCACTTTAATGGGACTTTCCCCTTTAATTTGTCACATGAAATAGTCTGGGTTGGGGCGAAGGTGGGAGCAGGGGGATAACAGTGATAGAACAGATGGATTTGGAGTGGACAGTGGATTCTGTTTAGTCTACTCTATCCCCTTCCCCCCTGCCAGTTACTTCCATGGTGCTGGTCCAGACAGAGGGCACACCAGGTCATTGAAGGTTTGAGACCATTGGCTTATTTGTTTCCAAATAGAATCATCTACGTAGAACTTGGACTCCAAAAGCCTTAAGGGCCTCTTTATTAGTTCTTTGTTCCAGGAAAGAAGTCTAGAAACTTCATACTGATGACAAAACTCCCCGAACAGTAAACAACTTGGAGAGTTGGGTACCATCAGAGCCTCCCTCCCACCCCTAATATAGTGCTCATAGGGATTTATTCACATGCCCTTTGCCCTTCCTCCAGTTCCAACTTCCCTGACAAGAGAATCTTTGATTCATTTATGCTCTTGGAACAGCTGCCTTACCCGTAGTATGGGCTCAATAACTGGGTATTCTGTCCATTAACATGGCAATTTGCAGAGTTTATGTGATCACGAGTCTAAGGCTTGGCTCCCGGTGCTCCAGGAGAAAACCTTGTCTCTGGGAGCTGGAAACCATCAGAAGTGGAGGCTCCCGGTAGGGAAAGATGGA
>NW_006159602.1:4908419-4942702 GCF_000334495.1 Tupaia belangeri chinensis | reverse complement strand
AGGGAAAGATGTAAAAATCCAGCATTGGGGTCGAGGCTAGCCCTCTGAACTGAGTCCAATTAAATTCTGAAGGCCTCTGCCTGAGCTGGTGGGGGAGACCAGCTGGGGGCTCCCTGGGAACATTCTTCATACCCAGTGGCAGTGGTCTGAGCATCTCAACACCTTCACTCATCCAGAGGCCAGGATTTCTTCCCAGAATTTGTATTCAAAGGGAAACCCTACTTTTCCTTGCTTTTCTGTTTTTGGCCTTTGAATCAAAAGGGAAATCATTCTCAATCAAGAATGTACTTCATGACCTTTCCCAAATGGAAGGCAAGGTGCCCATGGCCCAGAGTTTTAATCTAAATCAATTCCTTTCCTAGCGTGAAACACAAGCAAAAATAACTCCCCAGGAAGGTGAATGCCAGAGGGGAATCTGAAGGGCTTTGGGGCATTTTCAAGTGTTCCTCAGTTGATCTTTTACAAAGGTAAGCAGTACTTGGCTGCGGTCTGAGCAGTCTGAGGGGTAAATGCGTGGGCCTCCACAACGCGCCATTGCGAGGCTGAGCGCCAAGTGCTTTGCGTGAAGGGCAGATTTGCGCGGGTGTACGGTGCGCAGCCGGGAATGGCGCAGACGCCTGCGGTTTGGAAAGAACTGCGGAGCAATTAAAGACTTCTGGAGAGTTGGCAATACTGTTAATTCCTTTGCCATTTTCTATGAGCAGGAGGAATAATTAGTGTTGGCTTTATAGAGTTATATCTAACTGCGTATGCTTTGGGTTAGATATTTCTTTTTACTAGATTATTCAGGCCTGTTCCCAACTGTGCCGGCCACCTCATGGGATCCATTTGTGCCCGCCTGAATGTTTCATTTTTGCCAGAGTACGTTATCCAGGGCTGACACCAGAACCATTTCCAGGGAGGCCAACTCTGTCCTCACCTTGTAATACTCATTTTGAGAAAGAAACCAGAAGAAAAATAGGTAGGGATTTAGAATGCGGGAGCAGACTTGGTCACAGAATTTCTTTTGTTTTTGTCAATTTCTGCAAATGACTTTTAAAAATAGTCTTGTTTTCCCAATGTCATTTCCTTGATAGTTCTTTGTTTTTTATAGGAGAAAAAAGAGGCAGAACTCTCTGCAGTAAGGATATTTTTAAATGATGCTCAGAAGAGGCCTCCAGAGTTATTTAACCAGGCCTTTTCAACTTTCAGAGCAGAGTTGTGATGGTCACAGTTCTCCCTTTCCTCATTTAAACCATAATTAGCAGAATAGTTATTTATTTATTTTTAGAAATTTTGGTGATCTTGGAAATAGAGGATATTCCAGAAATTGATGTATTCGTGGTTTTCTTATTGCTCATGGTAGTAAGGATAGTTGATCTTATTGTTTCCTAGTCCTCGGTCTAGCACATAGAGGTATACAGTAAATGTTTATGGAAGGAATGTTTGGCTTGGTGCTTGGGCATTCATGTGGGGCAGGAGTTTGCAATTTAGCTTGCAGGAGGCTCACCAAGACAGATTATTAAGAGTCATTCCAGGGGCCAGCAGGTGGCATAGTGGTTAAGGTGCTGGACTCCCACATGGCCAACTGCAATTCAAGTCCTGGACCTGGTGGCTTGAAAATCACACTGGGTGTATGTGTGTCCATGACCAAAACCCCAAGAGGAGGATGGAGAAGGGATTGTGACATGGCCTTTCTCATTTTCCCTTTTAGTCTCTCTCTACGGTGAGTACACACACATACCCTAAGGCAAAAACCTAAAAAAAAAAAAAAAAAGTCTTTCCAGGTTCTGGCCTCCAAAGTTATGATTTGGGAGATGCAATGGAGGGTCCATGAATCTGTATACTTTTTTAAAAAAATTATTTTATTCATGATAGAGACTGTGTGCATGTACATGAGGAAGAGAGAGGGGAGCACCCTTGACGGGGCCTCCTCATGCCACAGTCCCCTTCACCCGGCCCTCAGGCACGTGTGTGAATCCAGCAAGCTAAGAAGGAAGAGGGGAATGGCTGTGTGGTAGGGTGCTGCATGAGTTTGCTAGGGCTGCAGTAATCACGGACGGAGTAGCTTAAATAGTAGACCTGTGTTGTCTTGAAGTGCTGAAGGGTGGAGATTTGAATCAAGCTGTTCACTAGGACTTTTTTTTTTTTTTTGGTGGGGGTAGCAGGGGAGGCTGTGAAGAGTCTGTTCTATGTCCCCCCCTCTCCCCCATTGCCAGCTTCTGGTGGTTCACAGGTAGTCTTTGGGATATGGGAACATCACCCCAAGTCTCTGCCTTTATTTTTGCATGATGTTCTCCCAGTGTGCCTGTGCCCAACTCTCCCCACCATTTAAAAAAGTTTATTTCTTGAGAGATAAAGGGGTACCCTTAACTGGGTCTTGCTATGCTGTAGTCCTCCACCAGCCTTCCAGCTACCTGGAATACTAGGTGTGCACCTGCGGGCTTGGTGTGTCTAAGTCAACCTGGGTTCCAAACCCAGACCTTCCACTTGGTTTCAGTGGTGTCCTACCACCTGCAACACTGTGGGTGGGCCCAAAGTTCTCCTGTTTATCAAAAGACCAGTCCTAGTGAGTTAGGGGCCCACCTTGCTCCAGTATGACCTTCTCTTAGCTAATTACATCTGCAATGATCCTGTTCCCCAATAAGGTGACATTCTGATGTGTTGTGGAGTTCAGCATGTGAGTTTTTGAAGGTCACCACTCAACTTGTCACAGTAGTCAGCAGTGTCTGGCACATGAGGTAGAGGGACTAGGTTGACCTTGCCATTGTGAGCGCAGCTATTCTACTTTCTTGTTTGCATTTATCATTTAATTCCATCTAAAGAGCACTTGTGTTCTTTGTTAGAGAACAATAATAATGAGTAGCAAAAGGGTAGGAACTAGAAATTTCAGAGAACATAAAAAATTAAAAATATCATCACTGTCATTATCATTACCATCAATCAATCCATCCATTTATGCATCTGCCTACTTCCTTGCCATAATAGCAGTAGAAAACCACAGTCACTCAACTGGTAAATAATATTAAAGCCCTCGGATAGAAATCTAAGAAGCAATAACACTGTGTAGTTACTAAACTCCATACTCCTGAGGATCGTTAAGTAACTCTAATCATTTATGAAATTTAGTCTAGTGGAGTCATAAAATTGATTTTTCAAACATTTATATTCATTATTTAAACACTTGTTCCCAGACTTGGCCATGGAGAACACATAGAAAAGTCAGTTTATTCATTTCAGACATTTTGGGACTATGTATATGTCAAAACGTATAAATATTTAAAGTACCTTTTAGAGCTGTAAATGTTATTATGTAACATTTTTCTCTTAAAGTAACTGAATCTGTTTACTCTTACTTTTGATTTCAATGGCAGCTCACTGCCAGGAAGACAACAGCATGACATTTTCTACCTAAAACCTTCTCAAAAAAATCTCATGGAAAGGCACCAAATAAAGACAATAAAGAACATAGAGATAGGATTCTTTTAAACTTTCAATAATTTTGCTTTGATTGCTGCTGTTCTCTGGTGCTTTCTGATAGGTGCACAAGGCCTGTGGGGCAGACGGGTACTGAACTGTGGAGATTTGCGAGGAGGAGGCACCTAGTCCTGTACACAGTGTCTGGCCTGGTAAGAAAAGAAATACGGCGGGCTCGGAGGAGGCTGGCTTTGCTGGGAGTGTGCTAAATATATGGGAGAGGCCTAATTCAGGCAGCACTGTGTTCTCAATGTCCTGAATTTAGAAGAGGCTGAGCTTCATCCGAAGCTGATGGGCTCAGCTTCATGGAACACAAGCTCATTCTCAGTGTCTAGTGACATTATATAAATGAAGTCTCTGTTTAGCAAAGCTATCCTAGGTGACTGACATACCTAGGGTTTGAAGAACCAGACCACAGACAAAAGGTATCTGGGCCAGAAAAGAATCTTGACCTTTTCTTAAGCTTTCTCCCTGCAATGGCAGACCAGCTAAAACTCTTTCCATGAAGTGTGCCCAGGGCCCTCTTATGAACAGCAGAACCTGGGCAATTGGTACTGAGCTTCCTACCTCCCAGCGGCTATGCTCTGTAATGGATTTAAATTTCATCAGCTGCTTTACTTACTCCTGCTTCACTAAGGCCTCCCTCATCTGCTCTACCAGCTGCGTAAACATGGCAGCACCCATTTGAGGGATGCTATGACTTTTCTTTTTAAATTTTATTCATTGTCATTATTTTGTTTTATTTTACTATTATATTTTATTATTATTTTTAAATTGACCGTAGAGAGATGGAGAAAGAAAAGGAAAATGAGAAAGCAAGCTTTTTATAAGGCTATTTTATGGAGCCAGCAGATGGTGTTGCAGTTACGTCATTAGATTCCCACATGGCCAACTGCAGTTCGAATCCTAGACCCAGTGACTTAAAATTCATGCTGGGCACGTGTGCATGAGTGCCCAAGATCCCAAGAGGAGAATGGAAGAGAAGGGATTGCAGACTGGCCATCTCCCCTTGGAGGGGGGTGATGATTTCTCAGTTTCCCTCTCACTATCTCTGTCCCTCTCTCTGGCAAGCACACATACCCTAAGGCAAAAACCTCTACAAAAACAAATAAATAAGTAAGTAAATAAAAAGGTTGTTTTGGTTTTTGCCTACTTCCTTTTTTTTTTTTTTTTTTTTTTAGCTATATGGCTCATGTGCTTGTTTACTTACTCCTGCTTCACTAAGGCCTCCCTCATCTGCTCTACCAGCTGCGTAAACATGGCAGCACCCATTTGAGGGATGCTATGACTTTTCTTTTTAAATTTTATTCATTGTCATTATTTTGTTTTATTTTACTATTATATTTTATTATTATTTTTAAATTGACCGTAGAGAGATGGAGAAAGAAAAGGAAAATGAGAAAGCAAGCTTTTTATAAGGCTATTTTATGGAGCCAGCAGATGGTGTTGCAGTTACGTCATTAGATTCCCACATGGCCAACTGCAGTTCGAATCCTAGACCCAGTGACTTAAAATTCATGCTGGGCACGTGTGCATGAGTGCCCAAGATCCCAAGAGGAGAATGGAAGAGAAGGGATTGCAGACTGGCCATCTCCCCTTGGAGGGGGGTGATGATTTCTCAGTTTCCCTCTCACTATCTCTGTCCCTCTCTCTGGCAAGCACACATACCCTAAGGCAAAAACCTCTACAAAAACAAATAAATAAGTAAGTAAATAAAAAGGTTGTTTTGGTTTTTGCCTACTTCCTTTTTTTTTTTAGACATATTTTAGCTATAGGGCTCATGTGCTTGCTGAAGAGACAGAGACAGAAAGTGAGAAATCACCCCCGGGGGGGATGGCCACGCCACAATCCCTTCTCCATTTTCCTCTCAGGATTTTGGGCATGCACACGCTCATGCCTGGAGTATGTTTGATGCCAGGTCCTGAACTCAAACCGTGGTTGACCATGTGCCAGTCCAACGACGTAACCAAGACACCATCTGCTGGTCCCACCTACTTCCTTTTTTGAACAGAAAACTCTAGGGTAAACTCATTGAGCGTGAACTCACGTTAGTCTTGAAAAGGTGACATGCACAATGTGTTGACTCTGAAGGCCTGAACTTTGTTCTGCAGTGTTTGCCTGTCTCCTTCTTAAATGACTTTCCGACTTTATCTGTCACCTGTTTGGAATGAACAGCCCTTGCCATAGAGGCCGTCTCTTCGTCAGTAACCCTTGAACATCTATGGGTGAGTCGGTCTTGCCTTCCTTTCATTGAGAGTCAGCATCTCTCTTGCAGATTGTCTTTCCTGTCCCATAGGCTTGCCCTTTGCTTATTCTCATTGCTCTCTAATTTCTCCAAGCACTTAAGATCTCATACTCTAAGCACAGAACTAGGAGTTGAGATTATAGTATAAATGATATGACTTTTTCTTTTTGGTATTTAAGTTTCCCTCTCTTGAAAGTTGGGCCTATGAAAATGTGAAACTGCCTCATGGTTTTATAAATGCCAAGTATTAAAAAAATTATGTGCAAATTGAAAGGCCTAGGTGAGTGTGATTTTAAAAACCCTCGACTATTGGGCTCCCCATGGCTATTGGCAATAACAATCTGACGCCCAGCTGGGCTTTGAAAGACAGGCCGTAATTCTCACTTGGGCTTCTGCTGACTCTACAAGCCATTCCAAACTCAGTCTTAAGTTTTATAACTTAAGGGCCCAGGGCCCCTGTTGGTGTTCCAGGCCACAGCTGCCTAAGAATTCACCTCTGTTATATCAAGTGTGTCTCGATAATCTTTCCTCTGTGCCTCCAATCGTAGGGCTAACACGTGGTTTGGCTTACTTCCCATGTCAAGACAGTTGAGGATCACCCAGAAGTGACCCTACACTTTCATGAGGCTCCCAATTTGCTGACGCGATTAAGTGATAACTCCTTAAATGTGCAGAGTGGTTTTGTACCATGAAGCCCAGACAGGCCCTGACGACATACTGGAAACCACTTCTCGCTGCAATCTCTTGGGGCTGTGTGGGCCTCTGGGTGTCTGTGCCATTGAGGCCCCTCTAGTTTCTACTCGTCGCATTACAAGAGTCAGAGAATCATATCACAAAGGAACAGTCTTTGGCTCTATTCTGGATGAGAGGAAAATGCGTTGTACTCCTCCCCACCAAAACATGCTTAATGAGTTAGAAACAAAAACTGATAAAATGTTCCTGTCACCGCGCGCCTGATTCACCTGTTTATTCAGGCTTTTCCTACTGAGTGCCTGACACATGGCGTGTGATGGGAAGCCCCCTGGATGGCCATGGTGACGTCTGGGCCACTGTTCTAGCACAATGTTAGTTCAGACTGTGAACAGGGAGCAGTACTTTCGTTCCAAGGCTTTGTGTAGCTTTATGAGGAAGGAACCCAGGGAAAGCGTCCAGCTCCCAACCTATGCTGCAGGCACTGCACGAAAGGCAGCACCCTGCCTCTCCACTCCCTCCTGCCTGCCCTATTTCCTTATAAGCAAAACTAAGCAAAAAGTCATCCCTTTTACCTCTCTCCACGTCATTTCTAGGGCATCTTCCAGAAAGAACAGGAAGACTCTCCCCATGAATTCCACAGCAACATGCTTTATAGGGCCTTCAGGCTCATGGCCTGCAGTGGAAGGAATTTTGGGCCCTGTGCCCACAGGCTGATGCCAAAAGGTTAACTAGTGTTGAAAACAAAGCAGGGGACCTCGTTAATAAACATGAGGGAGTCAGATTTGGGACTGCTTTTTGAAACCTGATTAAATGGGGAGCGCCATTTGGGGAAATTCTATACCTGTGGGGCTCACTTTGGTTCTCGGTGTATTACCCTCTGCCTGGCCACTGTCTCCAGCCACGGGCCTGTCTCATGTGGATGACCAAGTGTCCAACAAGCTCTCATCCTAAGGGTGTAGACATAAGCAATGAACGAGACATGTTTCCCTCAGATGAGGATCTGAGGTCCCAGGGTCCTTAAGCTTGCCATGGAAGGACTTGGGAACTGGAGAGGGGCCCAGGACCCAGTGCGCCCTCCCTGCCTGCTCTAGAGACTCGGCTGGGCACATTTATGCAGGTTGGCTTGATTTATCCTCCCACGATCCTGTGGAGCAAGAATTACTGTCATCATCCGTTTTCTAGATGAGGAGATGTAGTCTCAGAGAAGTTAAGTTTATTTATTGTGCTGCCTGCTGTGCTTGAAGGATCTGAGGTATTTGACAAAAGTGCTGGTTATTCAAAAGGAAAACAATAAACTCCTGATGGAGCGAGGTGGCGGGACATAAAGCCTGAAAGGGATAATAAGCTGCCCGGAAATGCACGCCAGGCTGGTGGAGTTCTCAGAGGTGGCTCAGACTTCCCCCGAGGCCAGAACAGAAGGAATGCGACTTAGGGTTAGAAGCACCTTACGGAGGACATTGGCAGTCAGGGTATGAGCCCAGGTTTGTGTGATCACAGAACTCATTCATTCATTTGTACGGTGTGACTTGTGCTGCTGTTGTGAACCAAGACCTAGGCCCAAGTCCCAGACAAGAAGCTGAGCACCAAGTCCTGCCACGGTGAAGAGAGCCGGCAATGTGCCGCTAGGATTTGGGCCAGGCACTCCACACCAGGCTCCTTGCGACGCAGTAAGGACCCGGCTTTGTGCATTGGCGGTAGGTACTGAACTGCAGTGCTGGAAGCCATAGGGCCGACCCCAGTCAATCTGGAACATGCTAGGTGAGCACTTAGCCAAGATCCCAGAGAGCTGGAAGACTAGGGAAGGAAACCATGGTGTAAAAATATACTTTTAGAGAAAGGGGGGGGGGAGAGGGGCCTCCCACCAATCCAGTCCCTCTGCAACCTATATTGAAGAGGACTAGAAGTCGGGGTGGTCTTCCTGATACTCAGGTCGTGTTTGGGTGAGGGGCTGGCACTTCACCATGGGGAGAAGAGATCCTTTTGCTTATTGATGCTGTGTGTGAGGACTGGGGAGCCGTACAAAGGGAAATAAGCTGGTTGGAGGTTTGCTGAGATGCAAACAGCTTGTGAGCTCACCTTGTGCTATCCCTCAAATTTAGCATGATGACAGAGTTCTTGGATGGGCCAACCTGGGCTCCCCGAGAGAGAAGGAACATGGACATGAAGACTGGTGACCCCACTGGCTTGGAGAGTTCGAAGGCAGAGGCAGACTGGAGTCATTGGTAGCAATGACTTGATGGTATTGTGGGCAGTGTCTGGAAAGAGGAGGGGACAGCGCCCTCTCTTGTTCTCCACAGCACTTGGAGTGTGGGAAAAGTACCTCCAAAGCCTGTTGGGAGAGTGGGAAAAATACCTCCAAAGCCTTTCTTCATCTTGGTTCATTCATAGAAGAGTTACTTGAGCAAATAAAGCCCAAAATGAAAAAAACCTTTAACTTAGAGACTTCCAACAAGTTGCTGAAATCCATCAAGTCCTCAGTTTATGAAAAGGGTGTGGGATCCCCTCTGCTCTCTAGCGTTTTCAGTGAGAATGGTATAGTTAGTGTCTCATAGGTTGGCTCACAGGAGAACCAGACATACTGTGGACTGTGTGTCCTGTGATCGTTCTTTCATCTTTTTTCTCGTTCTCATAGTTTTTTCTTGTTCCTTCCTGAGCAAGTCTCAGGATATGTTGTTCTTGGGATCTGCAGCTTTCTTTCCTTAGGTCTAGTGCATTAGAATCCTCAGGGTTGGGGCAGTTAATGGTGTGGTGATCCTTTCTTTTCTTTTCTTTTTTGAACAGGTTTTTGTGATAGGGTGCATGCAGTCTCCAGAAAGACAGAGAGAGACAGAGAGACAGAAAGTGAGAAATCACTCCCCAGGGGGATGGCCATGCCGCAATCCCTTCTCCTCCATTCTCCTCCTGAAATTTTGGGCACGCATGCACACATGCCCGGTATGAGTTTGAGCTGTGGGTTCTGGGACTCAAACCACAGTCGACTACATGGGAGTCCAGCGACATAGCCATTACACCAACCGCTGGTCCCAGTGGCATGGTGATTAAAGTGGCTGGATTCTACATGGACAATTACACGATTTGAGTCGCAGACCCGGCAGCTTGAAAAACACAATGTGCATGTGTGTGCATGCCCAGAATCCCAAGAGGAGAATGGAGGAGAAGGGACTGCAGCATGGTCATCCACCTAGGGGGTGCTTTCTTGTTTTCTCTAGCTCTGTCTCTAGTGAGCACTCATGTCCTATAGCAAAATTTAAAATAAATAAAAAGAAATTTAAAACACAGATCCCTGAGCCCATACAAGGTGCTGCTGACTCAGTGTTCTTGGTGGGGGGCACTGGAATCAGAAGGTGTGGAAGCTCCCTGGGTGATTCTGTGCTGCTGGCCGGCCAAGTGTGAGAATTTTTGCCTCAAGCTATGCAGTGGTCCTGGGGCGCCTGGTTCTGTACACATCTCTTCCTGTGTATTTTATGTCATCTCTGGGTGACTTGTGACACCTAATACACTGTAAATGCCAGGAAAATACTTACATTTATATATTTTTTTGTTGTTGTGTTGTTAGTTTTTCTTTTCTTTTTTAATATTTTCCATCTGCAGTTGGTTGGATGCAGAACCTCAGATAGAGAGAGTTGGCTGTACCTGAAAAATCCTCATTCTTGGGGCCTTTTGTGTGGTTTGGATAGGGTGTTACCTGCCGGTGTTCAAATGGCATCACTCCGGGGTCTGTGAAATGTGTAAAATTCCTATGAGGTTCTCATTCTTGCCTGAAAGGCAAAGTTATTTCAAAAGGTGGTTGTGGAGCACCCCCATTAGCTGCTGATGCTCCAGCATGGATTGCCACACTGGGTCAGTGCCATACCTCCTGGGCCCCTGAAGGAATGGGACTCAACATAGATTCCTTCCGATGAGCAAGATGGTGATGATAATTCCAAGTCCTGGAATCCTGCTTAGGAGACCAGAACACAGCCTGAGAAGCCTGGTGACAGCCAGTGAGAGAGGTACCTTGAAAAAGATAGAATGAGGAGTGGAAAAGGAAGTCTTTCTTCCTCATTTAATAAACATTTCCATTATTAATACTTTTTATTTTGAAGTAATTTTAGGTTTAAAAAAAACTCAACTTGTAAAAGTAGTACAAAGACTTCCCTATATACTTTTTTTTTGAGAGAGAGAGATTTTTGCTATAAGTCATTTGTGCTTACCTGAGAGACAGAGAGACAGAAAGAAAGAAATCACCCCCTGGGAGTGGAGGTGGTGGCCATACCGCAATCCTTTCTCCTCCATTCTCCTCTCAGGATTTTGGACATGCATGCATGTCCAAAACTTAAAACTCCAGCATGAGTTTTAGGCGGCCAGGTCCAGGACTCGAATCACTGTCAAGTATGTGGGAGTCCAGCAATGTAACCATTACGCCAAGTGCCAGTCTATACTTTGCTCAGTTCCTTTCTTTCTCTCTCTTTCTTTCTTTCTTTCTTTTTCCTTTCCTTTTTTTTTTTTTTTAAGAGAGATATTTGCTATAGGACATGTGCTCACCAGAAAGACAAAGAGACCAAAAGTGAGAACTCTCCTCTGTCCCCTGGGGAGATGGCCGTATCACAGTCCCTTTTCCTTCATTCTTCTCTCAGGATTTTGGGCACACACACACATGCACCTGGCATGAGTTTTTAAGCCACCAGGTCTGGGGCTCAAATTATAGTCAACTACATGAGAGTCCAGAGACCTAACCATTATTCCTTCTGTCAGACTCCTCTTTACAGATTAACCTCTTAGGACCACCCTCATAGCCTAGAGGTTAAGGAAGCTAGGTGCCACATGGCTGACTGTGGTTCTAATCCTGGCCCTGGTCACTTGAAAAACACACTGAGTGTGTGTGCATGAGTGTCCCAAACTCCTACAGGAGGGGGACGTGGAGGAGAGGGATTGTAATGTGGCCATACCCTACTGTGGGGTGCTTTCTCCCTCATCCTCTCTGTCTCTCTCTGTTGAGTGCATGAACTGTCTGGTAATTTAAAAAGTAAGAAAGAAAACATTAACCTCCTAGAAACCAGTGCAATGATCAAACAGGAAACTAACACTGACATAAAACAGTCTATAAATTAGTTCTGTAGAATTGAATTCAAATTTAATTTCAAGTTAAATCATACAAATTTCTTCAATTATCCCATGAATGTCTTTTTTCTGGTTCAAGATTCTGTCCAGGACCCCATATTCTATTCAGTTGCTGTATTTCCTTAGCCTCCTTTATCTTGGAACAGTTCCTCTGTCTTTGGTTTACAGACAAAGTTTCCATTTGTCTGATGTCTCCTCATTCAGTTCATGTATTTTTGGCAAGACTACCACAAGAGATGGTGTTGTTTCCATCTCAGAGCATTATAGGAGGTGTTGCAAGATTAACAGTTTGCATTTTTTTCTGTCTGCTATAGGACATGTGCGCTTGTTAGGGAGGAGAGAGAAGAAAAGTGAAAAATCACCCCCTAGAAGGGATGACTATGCTACAATTCCTTCTCCATTCTCCTCTTGGGATTTTGGGCATGCACACACACGCACCTAACATGTTTTTTAAGTCACTGGGCCCAGAACTCGAATTGTGCAGTTGGCCATGCGGCATCCAGCCATCTTAACCACCACACCGCCTGGCTAGCCCAACAGTTTGACTTTTTAGAAAGAATCATGTATGTGTGTATATACATATACATACATATATACATACATACCTGGGACCAGCAGATAGCATGGTGATTAAGGTGTTGCACTCCCACATGGCTGACAGCAGTTCGAGTTTTGGACATGGTGGTTTGAAAATCATGCTGCCTTGTGTGAGTGCATGCCAAAAATCCCAGGAAGAGAATGGAGGGGAAGAGATTATGGTGTGGCCATCCCCTCGGGGATGATTTCTCACTTTCTTTCTCCGGTAAGCACATGCACCCTATGGGGGAAATAATAAACATTTAGACAGTTAACAAACATTTTTAAGGAATAGCAGAGAGGTGCGGCTGCACCCTGAACTTGCCCTATACGGTCTCCTCCTGTGCTCCCCTGTACCATCTCTTAACCCGAGCACTCAACCTTCTTCCAAAGGCTTCTTTTTGCTAAGCTTATCACCTAAAATAATAGGACTTCTCTTAGGAGGGTTGAAGTATTTTGGAAAATATTTGTACAATCTTTCAGGAAAACAGATCCAAAAAGTAATGGAAATGAGGCTACTATCTTTAGTTAAGCACAACTTTCTTTGAAAGGAAAATGGGATGTAATGAGAAGAATTGCACATGGTGAAAGAAACAAAGATATTTGTGCTTCTGTGTGTGAAAGATTTGCCAGTAAGGAAAAAAATGAAACAATCTGTAGTACAAAATCAGCTCATGTTTCCAGGGGATAGGAGTGAAATACTTCAAAATCATAAAGAGAAAGGGAAACCACGTGGAACTGAGAGTGAGAATGAGAGCCAGGACATGGTTTGCCTGCCTGCCCAGTTAGAGGACACATAATTATAGGAGGAACTTTGCTAGAGTGACAACATTCCGAATATGTTTGTGTGACATGGGTAGAGGTTTTGTCTTGCTTGCTTCTTTTTGGAATAATTAAAGCGTTAACATAGCAAAGTATTAAGAGATCAAAGATGAACTTCAATTTCATACTTTCTTATCCATTCTATGCTGTCGACTGAAAAAGTAGTCAGAGAGTAGGAGAACTATTCTTAGTGACCTTATTTTTAGGTCAATTTAAAAGAGGAAAATAAAAATACAGAGAAAATGAGAATACACAGAAACAAGGGAATACAACAATTCCTGGGTCAAACACTCTTAGTATTTTGGCATCTTTTAAGATCTCTTTTCACCCGCATCCTGCATAGAGGCTTGCCAGCTTAGGATGAGGTAGCACATACTAGTTTTATCCTGTTTCCTTTTTAGTCTTTATCTTTTCTGTGTTAGAGTAATAAATGTGTATTTTTTTAAAAAAAAATCCAAACATTTCAGATCACGTGTTTTATTCAAATGTGATACAGAATATGAAAGCCTGTCCGGTGATAAAACATTTCAATAGTTCGGTGTACTGTTGTGGAACTTAACTTTTTTCACTTACTATGTCTTAGACCTGATACTTTTCTTTCTTCTTCTTTCAGTTTTTAAATGCCATAGGTCATGTGTGCTTCAGAGAGAGAGAGAGAGAGAGAGAGAGAGAGAGAGAGAAAAGCGCCCTGCAATGGGATTTGGTCATGCCTGTCATGCCACAATGCTTTTTCCTTTTTTTCTCTAACCGACCAAGAGTTTGGATAGGCACACGCTTGTACCTGGTGTATTTTTCAAGCTGCTGAGCCAGGATTTGAACATGGTTAGCCAAGTAGGATTTGGCTCCCACTGCACAACACTTAACCATTGTGCTTTGGGATTGCCCCAAATGTTGAGGGTTCTTTGACCTTTTTGGCATTTGAAGTTTCTTTTCTTTAGAATATGGTGGTTCCCGGTGCTTGGGATCAGCCTTGTGGCCCAATAGTTAAAGGAGCTGCCTCCTACATGGCCAATCAGGATTCAAGTCCCTGCCCCAAAGTACACAGCATGCATGTGTGCCCCAAATCCCAACAGGATGGAGAAATAGAGAAGGGACTGTCATGTGACCACACCTATTTGGAGGAGGGAATAGCCAAATCCGGTCGGTATTCCAGGATGTTCCCTCTCTCATGGAGGGTGGGGCTCCAAAGGTAATTAGGAACCTGTCGCTTTAATCTCAGTTGGAGACAATGAGAGTTTGAATCTGGGCTGCAAACAGGAAGGCTGAGAGCCCCCTCCAGGGTGCTGGAAGACCTAATGGGACTGAATGTGAAACCTTTCAGATGAGAACCAGTTGACAGTCCATTTCTCTCTGGTGAGCGTGCCCTCTGGCAATGAAACAAAACAAGTATCTATTGACCATCTGCATCTTAAGAGTTTCTCTCATTTCTCAACTTGATATTTCGGGGCATCTGTCTCCATTGACTCCCTCTCCTTCAAAATTTCCCTGCTTTGACGTCACAACACTGCCTGCCATCAGCCGACTGTCGACTGTCGTGGCCACCCCCCTCTATCCCTGCATAACATCTTCTCTTCTCAGGCAAAGGGTTCCTTCCTGTTTCCTGATCTCCTGTCCAGTGCCCACTCTGGTTTCCTGGCTTGTTTCTCATGCCTGGCTCTTATCCTGGCATCTTGGCGTGAATCTTTCCTCCCTTCTGTGGGTCTTTCCCCAGGATGACTGCAGGCCTCCTCCAACTTCTTCTCCAGCGATCCCTAAACTGTGAGCCTGCCTGCTTTGGTTTCCTAGGGCTATTACAACAAAGTACCACAACCAGGTGGTTTAAAGCAACAGAAATGTAATCTCTTACACTTCTGGAGGCTGGAAATCGGAAATCAAGGTGTTGACAGGCTCGTGCTCTTTTTGAAGGCTCCAGGGGTGGCGGTGGGGGCTCTTTGCTTGCCCAGTGTTTTGCTTCTGATGGCTGCTGGCAATCCTTGGTGCGCCTTAATTTGCAGATGCTTCACTCCCATCTCCGACTGTGGTCTCACGTGGTCACCTCCCCTTTGTTTCGGTGTCTTTGCATTTTCACGTGCGATTTTCCTGTCTGCCTGTGACTCAACTTTCCTTTTCTTGTGAGGACCCCCGTCACTGGATTAGGACTCATCCTCATCATATCATATCTCATTTTACTTTGACTAATTACATCCGTAAAAACCCTATTTCCAAATGAGATCAGGTCTGAAGTTCTAGGTGGACAGGCACTTTGGGGGGACACTGTTCAACCCAGTAGATCTATTATCACTAGACATTTCTTTGTAGTTGTCCCACTGATGTCTCCAATACGGCAAAAAAATGAGGTCATTATCATACCAGCCCTCTAAGCAGAACTGCTCCTTCCGTAGGGATTGATGAAGTTACCTTTCTTTGAGTAACTCAGGTTAGAGACCTTGGCTTCATCTGTATTTCTCTTCTTCCCAATAATCAACTGCCAGGCCCTTTGACTCCTCCATCTGCCGATTTCACACCCAGACTATCTGTTCATTGTTAGAGCCACCCAGTGCAAGGCACTGACCTGGATGCTTGGCGAGGCCAGAGAGATCATGTAAGTTAACCACGTGGTGGCTGTGACACGACAGGGACAAATGGGTAAAAGGACACTCTGGTAGGCTGGGAAACTGGTCTCATCTGAGTTTCCAATCCAGTCCCACCTTCTCCTCCAACACCCTGTAGGGGTTCTCAGTCTTCCTATTCATAATCCAGATTCAACCTCTCACTGCCTCCAGCCAAGATTCAAGTGATGGGTGCCTAAATGTATTACCCGCGGTAGCCTTAGCCTCCATGAGAGAGAGGACATCTAGAATGCAGACTGAATCGGCTATGAACTCCTCAAAATTGTGCAAGGGCTTTTCACAACCTGCAGCTGCGACTGGCTCCAAGTGAGGGACATACTAGGTAGTGTGTGGAGGAAAACTAATGTTTTATCCATTTTTAGCATTTTGTTTTTGGCAGAAGAAAAACTTTTTTTCTTTCTTTTTTAGAGAGAGATTTTTGTTATAGAGTGAATGCACTCACTGGGGAGACAGAGACAAAAAGCAAGAAATCACCTCCCCTCTAGGGAGGATGGCCATGCCACAATCCCTTCTCCATTCTCCTTTTGGAATTTTCGGTTGCACGAACATGTACCTGGTGTGAGTTTTAAGACACTGGATCTGGGACGCAAACTGCAGTTGACTATGTGGGAGGCCAGCAACGTCACCATTATCCCATCTGCTGGTCCCAGAAAAACTTTTTTTTTAAAAAAAACTGAATATGAATAAATTGCAAATGTTAAATGCAAAAAAAAAAAGAGCTTTTATAGTCAATATAGCCTACATTTGTACTGACCTCAGAAATGGTTATTGAGGTGAGCAGTATGTGACAAGAAACCTCCATTTATGTGACTTTCTTACCTGCCTGCTTCATTAGCTTTGAGGGCTGCCTAAAATGACCTTCATTGTTTATACTTAGGCTGCATATGAGAACCAGACTAAAAGGTAACTTTCAACCATCTCTCTCTTACAGTGAATTCATGCAAGTAAAAGAACAGGTGTATGTGTCCTATTGTAAAAAATGATAAAAAGATAGGAACCATTTTTGTCTATGTGGTGGAACACAGAACACTCTCAGCCCCTGTTATTAGGCATTTGGGGACCAGCAGTTTGTGTAATGGCTACGTCGCTGGACTCCCAAGTAGTTGACTGTGGTTCAAATTCCAGAACCTTCACCTTGTCTCTCATTACCTGCATCTCTTTGCAGGTCCCCTCTTGTCTTTTGGAAAGGCAGCTTCTCCAAGTTAATCTCTCTTGTCATGAAGTATTGCAGAAACACGGACAACAGCTGATTCTCTTCATTTTCCACACTCATGTACGACTGAGCAGTGATGCATAATATGATGCTCTTTTTTTTTTTTTTTTTTGAGTTTTTTTCTATACGGCATTGGCACTTCCCAGAGGCACAGGCTTGCCAGAGAGACAGAGACAGAGACAGAAAGCAATAAATCATCCCCCAGGGGGATGGCCATGCCACAGTCTCTTCTCCTCTATTCTCCTCTTGGGATTTTAGGCATACATGCACACTTGCCTGGCGTGAGTTTTAAGTCACTAGGTCTGGGACTTGAACTGTGGCTGACTACATGGGTGTCCAGTGACGTTAACTATTATGCCATCTGCTGGTCCCCAATATAACGTTCTTAAGTGCTTAAGTATAATATACAGGAATTGCTAATCCAAAAAAGACAAAAAAAAAAAAAAAAAGAAAAGAATACTAGATACGTTGCTCTCATAAAACTTATGCTTGGGCTAGTCTTACCCATGATGTCCTCTGCTGGCTGTTTCTTTCCTTTTCCTTTTGCTTGTCACCATTTCGTCAGGCCTAACTTATTACCTCCCTGCAAGAGTGTCCTTAAGCTTCTCTCTTCTTCCAGGAGTCCTCACCACTAATCACTCTGAGACGCTGATGTGGAGAAAACAACTTGAACCCCCTCCCCCCAAACACACACACACACACACACACACACACACACACACACACACACCATAATTTGTAGAAATTAATTCCACCCACACTGAGAATATTTGCTCATTCTGCTGAGTGGCTTAATTTCATGTCTGAGACCTCTCCATCTCAGAATGGGACCGTATGTTTACATGAGCAAAAGGCCTTTAAAAAGACTCTTTCTTCTCTGTTCTCCCTACTCTCTCCAAACAAAGGGGCAATTTGATCCAAAAATAAAAATCAATAATCAATTCTGGAAAGCAAAAACGACTTGTAATAGTATAAGAGAAAATTTATCTTTGCCTTTTACCTTTGACTTTTACCAACAGTGTTAACAACAACAACAAAAAGAATTCACTGTTAACTGGAACTCTTACTCTACAAATATAGGGGGGGCCTGGAAAAATCCCTGAAGATTAATCCCTAAAATATAGGCAGGAAAGATCTCTAGATGAAGGGTGTCCAGTTATCTATAGCGTATCATCCTAAAATTCAGCAGCTTAAAACGACATGGCATCTTGTTCCTGTGTGCATACGTGTGTATGTGGTATGTGTCTGTGTAGAGAGATCATGGTCTTTTTTGTTTGTTTGTTTTTCACCAGAGGGTAGATGTGCTTGGCAGACTGAGGTGAGGAATGGGAGAAGCACCTCTTTTTTTGGGTGTGATCAGACTACAGTCTTTTATCCTCCATTCCTCTTCCCTTCAGAATTTTGAGCACACATGCATATGCACCCAACATGTTTTTCTTTTTTTGGAGTGGTTTTTGCTATAGGGTGCATGCGCTCACCAGAAAGACAGAGAGACAGAGAGGTAGAAAGTGAGAAGTCATCCCCAGGGGGGATGGCCACGCTGCAATCTCTTCTCCTCCATTCTCCTCTAGGGATCTTGGACACGCAAGCACACGTGCCCGGTGTGAGTTTAAGCCACCAGGTCTGGAACTCGAACCGCGGTTGATTACATGGGAGTCCAGTGACGTAGCCATTATGCTAACTGCTGGTCCCACCCAGCATGTTTTTCAAGCCACCAAGACTGGAATGCAAATCGTGATTGACCATGAGGGACTGGGCTCCCTTAACGGCTCCAGTTCAGGGCCAGCCCAGGTCAGAATCTTTTTGTAGCCTGATGTGTTGGGGGTCTCCAAGACCTTTCCCTAAGTTTGATGATTTACTAGACTCACGGGACTCAGCATATAGTTATATTCATATTTGTGGCTTTGATTTATTACTGCCAAAAGATAAAGTAACATCAGTAAAAGGAAAAGGTGCTTGAGGTTGTGGGTGGCCATCATGCCACCCCAAAATATATCTCTGTGGCATATTTTAGATGACTATTCAGAGGAGCTGCATTCTAATACTATCCTAAAAGCTATGTTATTTTTGAAAAAGAAATTTCCATCTATTTACATCAGTAAACAGCAGATGCAAGCGAGCTTTCTCTGAGCTGCCCCTTATTGGCCTAGGAAAAACTGCATCTCAGGAAGAAGGGGATTAGCGTTTGGACGCCTGGCCCAGAAAAACTAGACAACCTTTACATCTTCCCCTCACCCCTTTCTTTTCTTTCTTTATTTTATTATTAAAAATATTTATTTGAATTTACTTATCCATTCATTTATTTTAATTTGACTGGAGAGAGAGAGAAAGTGAGAAAGCAAGCTTCCAGGTCCGGGACTTGAACCGTGGTTGACCATGTGGGAGTATCCAGTGTCTTAACCACCATGCCACCTGCTGGTCCCAATCTCACCCTTTTCTTAACCCCAAGCCCATTTCTTTTCTGTCTGTCACAAAACTTTCAATCATCTGGCCCTTTTCTGAGTCTCATTTGCTGGACTCTCGTGTACACATAGACATATTTGATGTAAATTTGTCTATGCCTTTTCACTGTTAAGCTGGTTGTCAGTTTATTTCATTGACTTGTCAACCTCAAAAGCAAGGCTGAGGCGTAGTAATGCAGTGAAGGCAGTTCATTCATGCCAAGGGTTTAGGCAGTCACCCAGGTGACACAGATTCTAATTGCCCAGAATGTGCACACAGAAATGATTGCAAGAGGGGTACTTAACAAAGAGAAGAACAAGAAGAGGGGAGTTCTCAAGTTGTTTGTTAAGAATATACACTGATTATTTTAAAACAATATAGGCGATCTGTGGGCTCTTCTATGCTCTTTATGTCATAAACTCTCTAGGACATTGTGACGAAGAAGGGGTGAGGGTCACCCTGTACCTGTTTGCTGCTGTTTTCAGTCAACTATTGGTCTCAGATGGGTGTGGATCTGACCATGGCCTCAAGTTCCTGCCTCTCTAGAGATTTTCATGAATCTCTTGTTCTCAAATTTCTCAGAATTGCCTTTCATTCTCAGACCAAAAATACTTGAGCCTTAAGAGGAAAGAGAGAAAATTGAAAACTTCCCTACAAGGTGAAGCTCAGAGGAAACCAGGCATAGCTTCCAGGGGTCCTGTCCCAGTGGAGTTGGGGGGCAGACTGAGTTCCCCAGCAATGAGCTGTAACATGTGTGAAATGTTGTCTATTCAATAACCTCATTAAAGCTCAGTTCCCAGAGTTTTTACTACTGGCTGGTCACGTAGCCTCTCTATGCCTAGCACGTCCCGAAATTCCAGACTTGCAGAAGGCAGGCTGGTGTTCCACCTAACCGTATTGCTTGCACAAACAGCTTAGGCATGGTGAGCGCTTTCAGTGAGGAAAGGTGGGAAGTTGCTCACAAAATCCAAGTGTCCAGGTGCCAGCCCAGGGCCAACCATGCCAGCAGGCCGTTTGAAGACAGTAGCCTCAGGCCCGCTCTACTCTTTCTGCACACCTAGTCTTAGAAATGACATCCTGGCCTTTGTGTATTCTAATAATTAGAAAGGAAAACTAGATCCATCCCACGAGAACGTGCACCTAGACTGGGGGAGAAAGACCACTGACTAGGGCCAGCAGGTGGCATGGTAGTTAAGGTATAGACTCCCACATGGCAGACCATGGTTGAGAGTCCCAGACCTGGTGGCTTGAAAATCACAACAGGTGTGTGTGTGTACCCAAAATCCGGAGGGGAAAAAAGGAGGAGAAGGGATTGCAGCATGGCCATCCCCTAGAGCAAGGGTGGGGAGGGGTATTCTCACTTTCCTTCTCACCGTTTCTCTCTCTTTTTCTCTGGCAACGGCATGTGCCCTATGGAAAAACAAAAAGACTACCAACTATGCATGGTGATTTCGCTTCTCATCCGTAGTTTCTATTTTTCTCTCTGATACCGTGAAGTACCTTCATAACAAGAAAAAGCTATTTAAAAACCATGATAATTAGAGAGACAGTTTTGGTGTCCAAAAGTCAGGTTTCTAGGTACCGTCTACACTCAGGTGTGGTGCAGTAACTTCTAGTGGTGGTTGAGATGGTGACGTTACCTGGGAGGAAATGTTGGAATGTTTTTAGTTATAAGAAGAAATGCTGGGTTAAAAAAAAAAAAAAAGCTCAGTGTTTTAGAAACAGCAACAGGAGCAGTAGCAGGGCTGAAGTAGACAATAATTAGTGAAATGGCAGGTTGTGGAGGCTAGGAGAAACCTCGCCAGGCTCCAGGAAGCTGCAGACCAAGGCAAATATTATGCCTTGAGATGTCTGGCAAGAAACCCTGTGGTTCATTGTTAGATGTGTGCCAATGTGAGTGCAGCCATGAGCAGGAGGGGGTGTAGATGCTAGAGCATGGCACTTCTTCCCCGGGCTGGGGCTGAGGCCTTCTCACTGCTGCTCTGGAGGGACAGATGGGACTTAAAAGGGAGGAGGAGGATGCTCTTCGCTTTCTTCTCAGTCAGCTGAGGATTTGATAGGAAGGGAGCCTGACCTGGGAGAGGAAGATGAACCTCTTACAGAGTGGCAAGCTGCTGCCTGCTGTCTGTTAGCCATGGTAGAAGACATCCCACTAACCTTCAGAGGTGAACAATGGCAAAGAGCCTCCCATGTGTACATGTGTGCACATACATGTGTGTGTATGTATAGAGAGGTCACAGTCTTCTTGTTTTTTTTTCACCAGAGGGCGGGTGTGCTTGGCAGACTCAGGAATGTCCTTGCTGTAAGGCATCAGAAACACAGGCATTTAGTGACGAGAGAGGAGAGAGAGAGAGAGAAAGAGAGAGAAAGAGAGAGAGAGAGATGAGAAATATATTATTCTGGAGACCATTTGAAAGACCTCTAGCATCCTTGACCCCCTAGATCTGCTCTCTTTCTTACTCATAGTCATTAAAACTTGTGATGTTCTATTATTTTATTATGATTATTTTTTGTTTCTCCCCATTGTAATGTAAATTCTATGAGAACAGGGATTTTTTTCTACTCTGTGTCTGGCACACAGTAGGCACTCAATAAATCCTACAAATTGAATTGGAAAGCACAATTGATGCCAGTATTTCCCAATCACTGCTTTGCTCCTGCTGCTCACTGGTATGTAAGTCAGACTGCATGTTTGCCTTTTGATTTAGTGGATTTCATCTGTAGGACTCTACGAACATTAAAACACCTTTGGCACCATCATGCTAAGTGATGGGAGCCAAGCACAGAAGCCCACATACTGCATGATTCCATGTCTATGAAATGTCCAGAACACACAAATCCATTGAGACAGAAAGAAGATTGGTGGTTGTCAGGGACTGCAGGGAGGAGGGAGTAGAGGGTGACTGCTAATGGCCATGGGTTCTTTTTGAGGGTAATGAAAATCACTTGGAATTAGATAGGGATGATGGTGGCATGACTTGGTATACTAAAATCCACGGTAAGGGAGAAAACGTGTAGTACTACATTTTCTTACCCGTTGCAAGGTTCAAGTAACAAAAGACAAATTAACAAGAGAAAAGCATAACAAATTAATTTAACCAAGGTTTTATGTGACATAGGAACCTCCAGGAATGAAGACCCAGAAATATAGGGAAAACTGTATTCTTATGCTTAGGTTTGATAAGGGTGGACAGCCATGTAGAAGTATGATTGGACAAAAAGGGGGTGTGACATAATGGTAATAAACTGGGGGAAGCTTAGCAAGTCTTGTTTGTTCCAATTCTTTTTGGTGACTCTGTGTGTTCATTCATTTAATCTGGGCATGGGGCGGGGCATCTGTCACATATGGGTCTCAGGACCTGCTTCCTGGGGAGGCCGGTCAGAGAATTCTTTTATGGCCGTCTCTCACTACAAAAGGCAGGATAAGGTCTGAGAATGACTTCTGTGTTTTTCTCAGTTTCCAAGGTGCCATATTTTGGGGAGCATATTCTGAACCCTGGCACCACCAAACTGTATATTTTTTTCTTTAATTTTTTTTTTTTTTTGAGAACCAGAAAGAGGGAAAGTGAGAAATCACTCCTCTATCTCTCCTCTGCTCCAAGGGATGGCCACATCGCAATCCCTTCTCCATTCTCCTCTTGGGATTTTGGGCACACACATGCACATGTCCAGAATGATTTTTCAAGCCGCTGGGTCCAGGGCTCAAACCACGATAGGCCACGTGGTAGTGCAGTACCTTAACCAGTATGCCACCTGCTGGCCCCCAAAGTGTGTATTTTTAAAAGGTTGAATTTTATAAAAATGAATTATATCCAATAAGTCTATTATTTGAAAAAAACACAGATTAGATGTTAATTTCCCATGAGGTGGGATGGCTGGTTCTTTTATTGCAGTTCTACAGATAAATGAAATGAGGCTTGTTTGTCATATGATATGATGCAAATTAGCATAGAAAATGAAGATAGACTCATTCAGATTTGTCTCCAGAGTCCTTACCCCGGGTAACAGGCAAGTTATGCCATGATCTTCTGAGGCCTTAGCATCTTCCTTTGAAAAATGTGCATATTAATATCTAAGACATAGATATACCTAACATCATGCTGTTTGAACAATGCCAACTACCAAGCCTCCTCCCCTCCTTCTACTAAAGAACACCTGAAAACTACCCTGGTCAGTGCCAAAACAAGACATTAGCATCTGATGACCCTAGTAAGATCTATTCCTGGCATCTGTACTAATGTATCATCTTTCTAAGCCCTGCTTTTCTGCAGCAGTGAAGCATGGTTGTGTCCATTATTGTCATGGAAAGTCATTGTTTCTTGGTCTGCTTTCTCATTAAATTTGGAACAAAGGATCTACTACTGTCACTGAATATATCTAACAAAGCCTGGCATTGCTCTGGAAATTGGAGCTATGTCCTCGTCCTTTTTTAGAATAAAAGAGACAGCCAGACAGAACTCATTCACTGCTTCCTGTTTGCTGAGCAGGTTTGCAGCCTTCCCCTCCACACAGCAGTGTGTTGATACATGTTCAATAAAGCAATTCTCTGAGACGTAAATAAGCCCTGACTTCTAGTGTGTACCAATTTCTGTGGTGTAAATGCTTTCTACATGGTTGATCTCAAGCTATCAATGGGATATCACTGAATGCAGGGTTGGGAAGAGATGCATAGTCAGTTCTCTCAACCTGTGCTAATGGGCCCCAGCACATCTCTGCCTTTATGAGATAATTAACCCATCACTGCTCTCGGCAGCTTCTAGACACAACTGTTGAGGAAGAAAGGGATTTCCTCACATGAATTTTCACAGCGTGACACCTCTGATGAGGCGTCTACCTCCTGAGAACTCAGTGTGCAATGCACAAAATGATAAGCTTGCAGCTAGGGTTGGGAATCTGCACAGAGTTTTATTAGAGGGTGGAGGAAGAGGTTTGGTTGAGAGTCCAAAGTAAGCCTATTTTGGAGATATAAGAACATCAGAACACATGAAGGGAAGAAATTGGAATACTTTTTAAAATTATGATTGTATGAATATATATAAGGCTATATACCAAGAGATTTCAAAAAGTTTGTAGAAAAATGGAATGAAAGTACGAGTTTGTTTTGGTGCAAAAAAATGTGAAATCCTTGTAGAATTTTTTCATAATATATATTTCCATGAAGCCCTTTTGTATCTTTTTGATCACCAGTGAAATCGTTTTGGAAACAGACCATTCAGGCCACTCAGAAAGTGTCAGACACTATCATTTGTAGCATGGGGGAAATGAGTATCTGCTTATTTGACAAGATCAGAACCACATAGCCAGTATTTGAGGATTATAGGGTGTATGCTAAGGAGGAAGGCCAAGGTATTTTGTAAGTTGGCAGCTTTACAGACAGAAGTTCTGCAAACCCAAACTAATGAAACCCCTGATTCTAGGGTGGGCTGTCCCCTCTCCTTTAAGGTGGCAGGTCACAGGTGGAGTGTGTTCCTGGAAGTAAAAGCAGATTTTGGTCAAGGTGATTATGGACATACTCTCAAACGCTGGAGCTGTGAAGACTGCAGGATGAGATGCAGGGGTGGGTGTGTGCTGTTGTTCACCATAAGAATCATTATGGGGCTTAAACTCTTCTTGTCATGGACAGTGGGCTAGTCAGAGCAGCCTAGCCACTGAGAAAGCTCCAACGATTTCACACAAACCTTGCGTTTCTTCCTCACATAACAGTCAAACGCAGTAGTTTCTTCTGGTTAACTGAAAGTGGGGCAGCTCTACTTCCAGTAGTCATTTGAGGATCCAGACTGAGAGAGAGAGAGAGAGACTCTGCTGCCTTCAACACAAGGTTTTCCACATTCTCTTGCCATCAGTACCCAGCCAGCAAATGAGGGAAGAGCAAGCAAGCAACTAGAGGAGGTGTGTCTGCCTTTTTTTTTTTTTTTCCGGTTTATTTTATTCTTGATGGAGAGTGCATGCATGCACATGAGGAATCTCTGTCAAGATTCATGTTGAAATTTAATTGCCAATATAATGGCATTGGGAGGTGAGACATATAAGAGGTGATTAAATTGCCCTTATAGATGGATTGATGTTGTTGACTTGGGAATGGGCTTCTAATAAATAGGTGACTTCAGCCCAATTATCTCTCTGGTAAGTGTCTGCTCCACTTTCTGACTTACTGCATGGGATCACACAGCACGGAGGACCCTTATTGGAAGCCAGCACTATGCCCTTAGATGTCCTGTCCTGGCCTCTAGAATTGTAAGAAATCTCTGTTCTTTATGAATTACCTAGTCTATAGTAGTCTGTTGTAAGAGCAGACAACTAAGATAACCCCGTTTTGCAAGGGGTACAATTCTTGAACTGCGTGAGCATGAATTGAAGAGCCCCTGTATTACATTCAGTTTTATGACTCTTAGACTATGAAATAGCCTCTTCCCAAGAACAGCCCTACACTGTGGGGGAACCAAACCTTCAGTGGAAAGTAAGCTCTGTTTGCAACAGATAGAAACAATTTTGTGGTCAAAATGGTGCTACCAGGGCCAGCAGATGGCATGGTAAAGTGCTGGACTTCCACATGGCCAACTATGATTTAAGTCTTGGATCTGGCGGCTTGAAAATAACACTGGGCACATGTGCATGCATACCCAAAATCCCAGGAGGAAAATGGAGGAGAAGAGACTGCAGCATGGCCATCCCACCTGGGGGTGGATTTCTCACTTTCCCTCACACTGTCCCTTTTTCTGTCTTCAGTGAGCACATGCATCCTATGACAAAAACCTTAAAAAAAAATGGTGCTAACCAAGAGTTTTCTTTTAAGAGTATCTTTAAGCAAATTGGGCAAGTTAGTGTTTTATTTCATGTTTCCTTTCAGAGGAAACTTGACCTTAGTCAAGAAAGAGCGGTACTATCTCAAGCCCATAGGGCACCTGGAATTGCATGGGCCTGTCTTTCTCAGCAGGATAGTTCTTGAGGGTGTAGCCTCTCAACACTCGGGGAGCTATTAATGGAAGGCCCCCTGCCCTTCCTTCCTTATCAATGTCTCTGACTCTTAGTTCCCTAGGCTCTTGTTAAATCCACTAATTTACTAATTCACTGCCCAGGGGATTTTAATTGGAGCCAGCATGAGTAACAGTTAAGATTTCCAGCAATTATTGGGGCAGATAAAGTGCACTTCCCATATTCCCAACTAAAGCCACTTGTTAAGAATCCAAACCTCACCCATTACATTTCATGCCCAGGGATTTCTAGATTTATTTCCTCTGAGACAAGCCTGGAAGACAATGAGCAGTAGATGAATACATTGAAAACTGACTTTACCGGAGGGAACGTCTGCATCTGCGCCTTAGTGCTTTGCATATGCACCGGGACAATGACCATTGTACAGAACAGCAGACATGTAATTCAGCTTGGGGCAATTGTTGCAGGTAGTCAGATAGATATGAAAAGAGAGTCCCTACAAGGGACACTTGACACATCCATCACTGTTACCAGAGGTCGCAGCTAAACCCTCTGGCACCAAAAGAGGAGAGATGATCTACTTTTATTGCTTTAAACTGTCATTAAAGGACCTAGAGAAGATTACTATCTTTCCCTGCCCAGTTCTACATATGCACATGGGCACTCCTCAGGATGCCTGGTCAATATCCCACCTCCCACTTGAGGCAATAGGCTGATACAGACAAGATTGCCCCTACCTGTGTGCTCATTTTCCTTTTTCTTTTCTTTTCTTTCTTTTTTTTTTTTTTTGAAGAGAGAGATAGTTGCTGTAAGGCATGTGCGCTCACCAGAGAGACAGAGACAGAAAGTGAAAATCACTCCCCCCACCCTCCAGACAGGATGAACCACGGTTGACTATGTGGGGAGTCCAGCAACGTAACCATTATGTCATCTGCTGGTCCAAATGCATGCTCACATTTTGGAAGTCCACACCGAGTGTGGTATGACTTCCCCCAACCAGGCAATGAGGTTCCCTTGCCTGACAACAAGTACACAGGTGCAATAAAAGCCCACAGAAACAAACAGAAAAACAGGCTATAGGGTGACAGATCTCTCCTCCTAAATACTCATGAATGATGCTAAAGTGAAAGTAACATCTAATCGGGACCAGCAGTTGGCATAATGGTATGTCGCTGTACTCCCATGTAGTCGACCATGGTTCAAGTCCCAGACCTGGTGGCTTAAACTCATGCCAGGCGTGTATGTGTGTGTACTCAAGATTCCTCAGAGGAGAATGGAGGATAAGGGATTGTGGTGTGGCCATCTCCCCTGGGACTCAAGATTCCTCAGAGGAGAATGGAGGATAAGGAATTGTGGTGTGGCCATCTCCCCTGGGGAGTGATTTCTTGCTTTCTGTCTTTCTGTCTCTCTGTCTTTCTGGTGAGCACATGTGCCCTATAGCAAAAACCTCTCCGGGGAAAAAATAAAAAGTAACACCTAATCCCATTTTTGGTGCAGTTGTCCTCTGACTGCTGCTCACCTGACTGCCTTTAGGGTGTGGGGTGTACTTTTCTATTAAAATATCTTTTTATTCTAACTTCTCTTTTTATAGTTTCCTTGTGGTTATGACTTTGTATCTCGGGGGCAGGTCTCTAACCCTAGAAATCCGAACCCAAAGAACCAAGTATTTTATCACAACCTGCTTCCCAGTTCCAGCTCCTCATGCAATAAGACAATCAGTATGGACTTCAGGTGGATCACCAGGCAAGGGCTTGGTGTTGATGGCAACAGATGGTAGGGAGACAGGTCATGGCCATAGCACCCTTACATGGGCATCATGTACTAATTCACTGCCCAGGGGATTTTAATTGGAGCCAGCATGAGTAACAGTTAAGATTTCCAGCAATTATTGGGGCAGATAAAGTGCACTTCCCATATTCCCAACTAAAGCCACTTGTTAAGAATCCAAACCTCACCCATTACATTTCATGCCCAGGGATTTCTAGATTTATTTCCTCTGAGACAAGCCTGGAAGACAATGAGCAGTAGATGAATACATTGAAAACTGACTTTACCGGAGGGAACGTCTGCATCTGCGCCTTAGTGCTTTGCATATGCACCGGGACAATGACCATTGTACAGAACAGCAGACATGTAATTCAGCTTGGGGCAATTGTTGCAGGTAGTCAGATAGATATGAAAAGAGAGTCCCTACAAGGGACACTTGACACATCCATCACTGTTACCAGAGGTCGCAGCTAAACCCTCTGGCACCAAAAGAGGAGAGATGATCTACTTTTATTGCTTTAAACTGTCATTAAAGGACCTAGAGAAGATTACTATCTTTCCCTGCCCAGTTCTACATATGCACATGGGCACTCCTCAGGATGCCTGGTCAATATCCCACCTCCCACTTGAGGCAATAGGCTGATACAGACAAGATTGCCCCTACCTGTGTGCTCATTTTCCTTTTTCTTTTCTTTTCTTTCTTTTTTTTTTTTTTTGAAGAGAGAGATAGTTGCTGTAAGGCATGTGCGCTCACCAGAGAGACAGAGACAGAAAGTGAAAATCACTCCCCCCACCCTCCAGACAGGATGAACCACGGTTGACTATGTGGGGAGTCCAGCAACGTAACCATTATGTCATCTGCTGGTCCAAATGCATGCTCACATTTTGGAAGTCCACACCGAGTGTGGTATGACTTCCCCCAACCAGGCAATGAGGTTCCCTTGCCTGACAACAAGTACACAGGTGCAATAAAAGCCCACAGAAACAAACAGAAAAACAGGCTATAGGGTGACAGATCTCTCCTCCTAAATACTCATGAATGATGCTAAAGTGAAAGTAACATCTAATCGGGACCAGCAGTTGGCATAATGGTATGTCGCTGTACTCCCATGTAGTCGACCATGGTTCAAGTCCCAGACCTGGTGGCTTAAACTCATGCCAGGCGTGTATGTGTGTGTACTCAAGATTCCTCAGAGGAGAATGGAGGATAAGGGATTGTGGTGTGGCCATCTCCCCTGGGGAGTGATTTCTTGCTTTCTGTCTTTCTGTCTCTCTGTCTTTCTGGTGAGCACATGTGCCCTATAGCAAAAACCTCTCCGGGGAAAAAATAAAAAGTAACACCTAATCCCATTTTTGGTGCAGTTGTCCTCTGACTGCTGCTCACCTGACTGCCTTTAGGGTGTGGGGTGTACTTTTCTATTAAAATATCTTTTTATTCTAACTTCTCTTTTTATAGTTTCCTTGTGGTTATGACTTTGTATCTCGGGGGCAGGTCTCTAACCCTAGAAATCCGAACCCAAAGAACCAAGTATTTTATCACAACCTGCTTCCCAGTTCCAGCTCCTCATGCAATAAGACAATCAGTATGGACTTCAGGTGGATCACCAGGCAAGGGCTTGGTGTTGATGGCAACAGATGGTAGGGAGACAGGTCATGGCCATAGCACCCTTACATGGGCATCATGCAGAAGAGACTAGGTCCTCAGCTATTTGCAAGATGGTTGGCAGCTCTGTGTTTAAATGTGAGAAGTGGCAACTTCACATACTTGGGATTCTTTAGATGGTGTTCCAAAAGTTGCTCAGTGAGCTTTAATATTTGTGCCTCAAGGCAAAGTAAGGCTTCTCCCAAAGGATTATGGATTAGTACGTCAACTGTTTTCAGGCAGCTCAGTCAAGGAGGGCTAAAAACATTGACTTTTCTTGGGGGAGGGAGGCCCTCTCCCCATCTCACTCTCTACTGCTTTTTCTGTGACTTCTTTCCTTTTTTTGTTTATTTGTTTGAGAGGTTTTTGCTATAGGGTGTGTGTGCTCGCTGGAGAGACAGAGGGAGACAGAGAGACAGAAAGTGAAAAATCAGCCCCCAGAGGGGATGGCCATGCCGCAATCCCTTCTCCTCCATTCTCCTCTCGGGATCTTGGGCACGCATACACACGCGTCCGGCGTGAGTTTAAGCCACCAGGTCTAGTCCTCGAACATTGGTTGTCTTCATGGGAGTTCAGCAACATAGCCATTATGCTAACTGCTGGTCCCTTTGTTGTTGTTTTTGATACCTTTGTGAACTTAGTGGGGCAACATGGTCCTCAGATAGTAAACCAGATCTCAGACTTTGGACTCTTTTTGAAGTGTCTAATGATTGTACTAAGGATATTCCTCAGAGCTGTTTTTCTTCCATAGGGCTGTGGTCGGAAATTGGAAGGCTTCCATGGAAGTCTAAAAATGAAGATTTGCTTCAAAAATTCCAAGTAGCCTGATCTTATGAGGTCTTCTCCGATCCAAATCTAGATTCTAATGCAGATAAACAAAATGCACTTATCTTTTATGAGCAACCATTAGTCTACCTTTATTTCATTTAATAGAAAAGTTGAATATGTAAAAATCCAAGAGCCTGTCTGGCTATGACAAATAGATCTCATTTCACATGTGAGCACTGATAAGTTGGTTGGGTCTGTCTGGAGAATTATGCTAAGAATTCTGACACTGCATCTGTTTTCAGTATGGAAGGCCATCACAGTTGATTAGCAATGTCTGCTGTGGATGCAGGATACAGGGGCAGTGCCATTCATTCTTTCAATCACCAAGTGCATATTATATTCAAAGCAATGTTCTAGTGGCAATAGCACAGTTTTAGTTGTGAGGTTCTATTCTGGATATAGGGCAATGCTCTAAGAATTGACTCTATGGGGACCAGCAGATGGCATAATGGTTATGTTGCTGGCCTCTCACATAGTTGAACATGGTTCAAGTCCTGGACCTGGTGGCTCAAACTGATGCCAGGCATGTGTGTGTGTACATCCAAAAATCCCAAGAGGAGAATGGAAGAGAAGGGATTGCGGCATGGCCATCCCCCTGGGGATTGCTTTCTCACTTTCTGTCTTTCTAGCAAGCACACACACCCTATAACAAAAATCTCTCTCTAAAAAAAATAAATAAATGAAAAATAAAAGAGTTGACTCTAGTATTCCTGACCGGCTCATTAATTTACAGGTCTAGATAGGTCAAATGATTCTTCCCAGGCCACAAAGTTAGTTTGTAAAGAGTCAACCAGAACACAGGACTCTTGACTTTCTAGTTGACCACTTTGTGACCCTTTTAGCATCATTTAGGTGAGGTAAGTGAACAATGCTAGAGCTATAGTTGCAGAAAAGCCCTTGACTAGTTCACACCTCTTTGATGAAGAGTTGATTTCCAACTTGGATTGCAGTCCCGCAGTTAGGAGTCTTTCTCTTTACCTCAGAGCCTGCCACGCGGAATCACCTGCCTTCTTTAAGACTCTAAAGAGGAGGCCATACTTGTGGAAAATTCCATTTTGTTCACAAAAATTAATGTAGCATTTAGTTGAAGCAGGATATTATCCAAAGGCCCTTATAGGGGTTACAGAGTGCCTAAGGGGCATGAGGGCCCCATGGATCAAGTTATCAAATGATAGTTGAGTGAATTTTTCCATGGCTGAATTCCAGGAAAATTTTCCCTGATATGATTCAGTTGTTAAAAGTAATCTGGTTCCAGCCTAGAGCTCTTGAAAATAGGCATGTCTAGATGGATGGGTGGAGAGACACCGTGGTGGAGAGATTATTTTTTTCATTAGAATTCAATTTACTCCACCAGTTCCTGAGCTCACTTCCCCCATGTAGTTGGGGGAAGGGTGTGTGTCTCCCCGCTGTGCTTTTAATCTGATCTTCAAAGCCTTGCAAAGCAGGCCACTCTATCTCTTTTCCTGCCTGGTCTCCATGGAAAACTGGTGAGATTTGACCTCCTCTCAGTGCCCAAAGTCTCTATTCAGAGTTTTGTGAGCTCTGGATTAAGATTCCAGGGATGGCAAAACTCAGGCTGCTAGTAGGGAAGACTTTGTTTCATTTCCATGAATCTTTCTTTCAAAGAAATCATAGAAGGGGTGATTTATGTGAGGATTGTTGAATGGATTTCTAGGAAGTTAAGAAAAACTGAAATAGATATTCTAAAAGACCTTTATCCACTGTTCTAAGAAATTCATTACCTGTCATTAGATGTGACCGGCATTGTTGGGGTCAGCTCAGAATTTCTTGGCCCATCCTGAACATCACCAACAGACAGCTTCTATATAAGTTCAATGGATTTTGGGGCTTTCTGAGAACATTCTCTAGCAGTGCTTACTAGGGACAGATTTAATATGCTAGGGAGTTAATGCTCTGGGAACATTGTTTAGCTAATAAGGGAAGGAGTTGGGGATGAGTCATGAAGCTTGCTTGGTTCACAGTGATCATATGTTTTTAAAATAATAATTTATTTATTTATTTGTTAATTAATTAATTTATTTTTAATTTGACTACAGAGAGAGAGAAAAGGAAAACGAGAAAGCAAGATACCAGATCTGGGACTCAAGCTGTGGTCGACCATGTGGGAATCCAACACCTTAACCACCATGCCACTCCCTGGCCTCCACAGTGATCAATTTTGAGGTGTGTTCCACACAGTTTCTCAGCTGATTCTAGCGGGACAGAGGCCTAGTTATCAACGGTGATAATTTTCTCATTTATGTTTCTTAACTGGCTTGCTTCCCTTCTCTGTATCAATGTCCAGTTCAGTCATTGTGTACTCTGATTATCTCCAAATAAACACTTGCACTCAGATCCTAGTCATAGGGTCCTTTAGTGGAGAAACACAAAGACCTGACAATCCTTTGTGTTTTCTCCTGCCAGAGCTATTGGGTCATCAGAAGAGTCATAACACATTTTTGCATAGAAAAACATAGAAAAAAGTATGTGATGACTTTTCTGATGACCAAATAGAATATTTGGAAGATGGAGTAGGGAGTTCTCTAATACCCTGAAACACCCCCCCCCACCACCACCACCACCCCTGTGCCAAGGCAGGGCTAAACTGTAAAGAACTTTCTGAGGTCCATGGTCTTCTCCTCACTTGTCCATTGTTAAATAAATTATTTGCCCAGCTGAGAGTTTGTCTTCTCCAGGGTGGGAGGCACTATATGTGAACAAAGTAAGAATCACAATTTGATGAAGTTATCAGATTGACCTAGAGAAATTATGTTAATTGCTTAATAGCAGTTACTTTAGCAGTAATAAAGTACAAAACTCAGCCTCAGACACCACCAAAATGATACCTATTCACTGAAACACTAGATGGTGTCTGTGGGTCAGTGTTTAAGACTATCCATTTAGACTTGATATGTTAAAAAACGGAGGATTTGGGAAGGTGAGGAACTTACAGTGTGTACTCTGTTGGGGTGTGGTATGGGGAGAGAAACATATAATTAAGAGATAATCTCTGGTAAAGAGGCACATGGCCCTTTTCCCTTGTGAAAATCAGTGTCCCCATTTCCTTTGGACAGTCTGACACAATATCTCTTAGGACATGACAAATCTCAAGGCACAGTGGCTTTGTTTGTCTGGCATGTATATGGCAATGGTTTTTTTTGGGGGTGGGGAAGAGATTTTTGCTATAGGGTGCATGTGCTCACCAGAAAAATAAAGAGAGACAGAGAAACAGAAAGCAAGAAATCACCCTCTGGGGGAATGACCATGCCACAATCTCTTCTTCTCCACTCTCCTCTCAGGATTTAGGGCATGCACACACACATACCCAGCATGAGGTTTAAGCAGTAGTCCGGGACTCAAACTGTGGTTGACTACATGGGAATTCAGCGGTGTAACAATTATCCCATCTGCTGGTCCTATACCTGGCGATATTGACAGTACCATAGACTTGAGCCATCCTGCACTGTAGTCACAGCAAAGCAGACTGACCTGTCTCCTTTTCTTGTCATATTTGAAATTGAATAATGTGACTTATTAGACATCTTTGCCCTATTTGTAGATGGCATATCCATGAGGGAATTGATACTCATCTTCTGTTCCAAGTTGGAGTGCTAAGTTGCTGTCTCCTTTAGAGATTCATTTGACCTTTCGTTCCTGCTGCTTGGTGAGAAGTACAGGGTCAAGCTCAGTTATCCTGTGGCAGGGGCAGGAGAATAAAGGAAAGGGTCAAGCTCAGTCATGTGGCAGGGGCACAAGAATAAAGGAAAGGAGTAGTTCTTACGTGAGAAAGAACTATAGAAAGTGTTATCTTTTTTTTTTTCTTTTTTTATTTTAATTTTTAAATATACATTCAATCACATTATTTAGCTTACAAAGTGAACATTTCAATATGTGAACATTTCTCCTCAGTCCAGTTGATCAAAATATCTTCAACCGATAACACCACACCTCCCCATC
>NW_006159602.1:4906552-4908330 GCF_000334495.1 Tupaia belangeri chinensis | reverse complement strand
TTCCATATTCTTCCACTTTCTGTTGAAAGCCAGGGTTTTGTTTTTTTATGGCTGAATAGTATTTCATAGAGTATATGTGCCACAGTTTTTCAATCCATTCATCCATACGAGGGCATTTAGGTTGGTTCCATGTCTTAGCAATCATGAATAGTGCCGTAATAAACATCGATGTGCAAGCACTTTTCCAATGAAGAATTCTTCTGTCCTTTGGGTAGATACCGAGAAGTGGGATTGCTGGGTCATATGGTAGTTCTATTTGTAGATTTTTGAGGAATATCCAAATTGTTCTCCACAGTGGCTGGACCAATTTACATTCCCACCAGCAGTGTAAAAGAGTTCCCCTTTCACCACACTGTGGGGACACGTTTAGAGAGAGACCCTGAGGTATGGAGACATGCTCTGAGCAAATACCACCTGCCTTTTCGGGCTTTGGCAGAACCTTGTGACTTGTCTTTTCCTTGACCTTCACTGCAGACAGAGCGAGGGTAAAAATTGCTAGGGGCATGCCAACAGACACATCTAATGGACTTCAAGAAACATCTTGACCCCAATAAACAAAGTCCAATCCCTGCTCTGCATCTGAAAGGTTCTTTAGCCTTCTCTGGGTGTGATGATGCACTCCTTATGGAGAAGTTCTTTAGCTTCTTGCCCACACCTACAGCTATGTTTCTTTGCATTAGAAAAGAAGATGAGACTTTCTCTATTTTTTTTTCTGCTATAGGGTGCGTGCGCCAGACAGAGAGAGACATAGAGACAGAAAGCGAGAAATCACCCCCCAGGGGGGATGGTCACGCCACAATCCCTTCTCCTCCATTCTCCTCTTGGGATCTTGGGCACGCATGCACACATGCCCTGCGTGAGTTTTAAGCCATCGGGTCCGGGACGCGAACCATGGTCGACTACGTGGGAGTCCAGCAACATAGCCATTACGCTAACTGCTGGTTCCCAAGACTTCCTCTAGATGGGATTATTGCCAAGGGATACACCTGGTCCAGTATGACTAATCCCTTATAGATTTGTTAACTGCTTCTTATTGTCTATGACCTGGCAATGAATCTATGAAGTGTAATGAAACATACATGTGTAATATCTCCTTGTACTATAAATAAAGAGGCCCAGTTTGTCTGGGTGGCTCAAGCAGCAGCTCAAGCAACGGCTCAAGCAGTGGCTCAAGCAGCGGCTCAAGCAGCAGTTCAGGCGCGGCACAAGTTGCTTGGGCTACGTAGGATCAAGCTGCCTGTGTCCATTTCTACTCTATCTCTTTGTCTCATTCTTTCCAATTTCCCGGTCCTCTCAAGATGGAGGGCTTTCTCCTTCTTGTCCTCTTCTCTTCCTCACCAGCAGCACTCTGATCACAATTCAGCTAGACCCAAGCCCTGGGGTGGATGCCGACACAACACCCCCACCAATACTTATCAATTTTTGTTTTTTTAATCTTAGACATTCTGACTGGGGTTAGGTGGTATCTCAATGTTGTTTTGATCTGCATTTCCCTTATGATGAGGTATGTTGAGCATTTTTTCATATGCCTTTTGGCTATTTGTATATCATCTTTAGAGAGTGTTTTTTTTTCAACTCCTTCTCCTATCTTTTAATAGGGTTGATCATCTTTTTTCCAAACAGTGGCTTGAGTTTCTTGTATATTCTGGTTATCAATCCCTTATCTGATGCATAATTTACAAAAGTATTTTCCCATTCTGAGGGCTGTCGATTCACACTAATTACTGTGTCTTTTGTCATGCAGAAACTTCTTAGTCTGATGTAATCCCACTTGTCTA